>NW_010404171.1:51330-59465 GCF_000710305.1 Buceros rhinoceros silvestris | reverse complement strand
GTCGCCTCATGGGGGGTCCCCAGCCGGCCCTGAGCACCCCTTGTCTGGAGACACAGCCCAGTGGTTTGGGAGGTGCCATGGCCAAGCTCCTGCCCAGCTGAAGGGCAGGCTGGGGAGGCAGCCCTCCCTGCACAGCATGTGCGGGCCAGAGTCCCCAGCCTTTTAGCTCTGTATTGCTCCCTGGCTTCTAAGTGGTTTCTATTTGTTTTAACACTTTTCTATTCTATCTGCTGCATTTTATCTGCTACTGCAAATCTTTGTTAGTGAATAGGTTCTTACTAGAGTCATTAAGTTCCATTCAGCTCATCCAAACGCGAACCATTAGCTTTATTTGTTGCCTGGTTTCCTTATCTGCATTGATGTTGTCTGCCTGTTCCTGTTGTAAAAGAAAAGTTTCCTTATTGAGAGGAAGAAAGCAGTTTGCCGAGGGCAGAGCTTCCTTGTGTGCTCCCCCTGGCCGACAGAGAAGGATCCTTCCAGAAAGCAGGAGGGATGAAACCTCAATAGAAACAGCCTCCTTCCCCCCAGCACAAGGCTGCAGAAGATGGGAATGTGGGGTCTGTGGGACAGCCCCACTGCAACAGACGGTGTTGGGTCCAGCTCTGGGGTCCTCAGCACGAGACACGGACCTATCAGAGCAAGCCACAAAAACGATGCAAGGGCTGGAACCCCTCTGCTGGGTGAAGTGGGGAGAGAGCTAGGGGGGTTCAGCCTGGAGCAGAGCAGGCTGTGGGGAGACCTTTGTGCAACCTGTCAGTGCTGCAAGGGGCTGTCAGAGAGCTGGGGAGGGGCTGGTCAGCAGGGGCTGTGGGGACAGGACAAGGGGTGATGGGTTCAGCTGGGAGAGGGAGATTGAGACCAGAGAGAAGGGAGAGATTGTTGGCACTGAGGGTGGGGAGACCCTGGCCCAGGTTTCCCTGAGAGGTGGGAGCAGCCCCATCCCTGGCAGCATCCCAGGTCAGGTTGGCCCTTGGGGCTCTGAGCCCCCTGCTCTGGGTGCAGATGTCCCTGCTCCCTGCAGGGGTGGGGCTGGATGAGCTTTGAAGGCCCCTTCCTACCCAAACCATTCCCTGATCCCCATGGCAGAGGGAGGGGACCCCTGCAAGCAGAGCAGGCTGGATGCGGTGAGGAGTTGCGTGTTTGCTGTATCAACTAAGCCACGGAGCACCAAGTGTCAGAGGTGCCACACACACCTGCACCACAGATGTTCTCACACAGCCCCAGATGCACTCAAATAATTCGTCAGGTTTTAGTTTGCATGTGATCATTGCTTTTAAGACTTGGTTACCTGAAGAGAGGTTTCAAAGGGGTTGAGGAGGGTAAACACTTCCAAAATTGTCCAGCACTTTCTCAGCGCAAACTGCTTAGTGCCTAGACAGGCATAGAGCTCAAACCACCCAGATATAATGTTCCCAACGTGAGATCAAAGGATCAACACTCAACTGCTGCTGGGGAGAAGCATGTTTGCCACCAGGTGCCATTCTGGACTTTAACAGGGAGAAAAAAACATGCAAAAAGCCAGAGTTTAGGGGAATACAGCACTTTGTGTGAAAGTTGGTAGAACAGGGATTTTTACTAATCTCCTCTGGCTGGGAAAAGCCTAATCCACACCAGCTCACAGCCCTTCCTAAGCTTATGATGAGTCAGAAGAGAACTGTGATGACAGCAGTCACTAAGCCTTATTGCTGCAGGCTCAACTCAAGGAACTGGGCTGCCTTTGAAGAGGACAGTTAAACTGAGCATAGAGCACAATTTTAGGCTTAGCAGCCCTAAGCCTGGCTCAGAGAGTTGCTGTAACACAGGGACTAGCACGTCCTCTCTCTGGGACAGCACAAGCATATGGTGAGCAGGAGAGAGCACAGGAGCCAGATTGCTCTAGTGGTTAGCTCAGAGGACAGTGTCAGTCCTCCCAGCTCCTCTTCTCACCTGGCTTTGGCTACTCGTTGTCATCAGAGAGGTGTGAGCAAAGCAATTAACTGAGCTTCGGATCTGCTGCTAAACCTACAGCAAGGTGAGGATCTACTCTTCACCTGCTCCTCTCTTTATTGAGAATTAGAAAGTGCTGTCTTAAAGAAGACAACTTTGGCATTGCAGGTCACCAGAACAGCCTTGGAGAGTCAACAAATGAGTTCAGAAGTCTAATCAACTTCAGAGACCTGAAGCAAGGATGAAGGAGCAGAATCATTAGGAGAGAAAACAGGGAGGTCACAGAGGTTTTAGTTTCCTTGATACCCTTTGGCATCAAGACCACTAAGCACCAGCCAGTCACCAGCTCACTCGGGCATAATGAGCTCTGGTAGCCCTGTAAGAGCTATTAACCTGAGCACTAGCTGGTTGTCACAGCCAGGGTTATAAACCCTTTAACACCTCTTCCAAGAGAGCATTTCTGGGGACTTGCAGCATTATTCAAAGACTGCACAAAAAGGCATTAAATTAAGAGCAAGATCTTCTGCCAAATCAGTGAAGCTGCAGGACCAGCAAGAGAACCTAGAGGGGTCCTTGTAGCAATACCCTCACTCCCAGTACTGCCACAGCTCATCACAGGCAGCAGAGAAGACAGAAGAACACTGTAAAATACAGCATCTCCTCTAAACCTCCATTAAAAACTCAAAAATTTCTTATCTATAATTTTCCCTAGCACCCTGCTCACTAAACCTCCACAAAACTCACCTCCCCCAGCAAGTCCAAAAGGTGCCACAGCCTTTTCTGCTGCCTTATGTAGCTCCCCTGCTTGTTAGGGCAGACTCAGGTGGGCTCCAAGTAATTTACTGCTTCTCCATATAAAGAGGAGTTCAAGCACTACCCCTAATACCTGCTTCAGGAAGAGAAGGTGGTGGGGAGAGAGGAGGGTAAGTCTTTGTTATTTCAAGCTTATGAGGTAAAGCAGCTCAGTCTCTTAAGTTTTTTCCTGTCTTGTACCTACAAGGTAAGAACAAAAAAAAATGAGTGAAACCAAGTTATAGAGCAAGTGAGGGCTCTGCAGAAATTCTCCAGGTCATAAGGCAATGCTTTGTTTAGCACAGTTGTGTAAGGGAGGGTAGTGAGCAAGCATGTTTGGAAGCTGTAAGCCAGGCTTAAGCAGAGGATTTGGTGGAGCAGAAGGATCCCCAGGAACTGCTGAGCTGTGCTGCAGGATTTCTGATGTGTAGGGTTGTGATCCTGGAAACTGCAGCTGAAGCATAGCGGAAGCAATGGGAAAGCAGGCTGGCTCAGCCTCTTCAGGTTTAGTGGGAACTCTTTCTTGTGGCTTTTATAGGCTTTTCTCAAAAAAAAAAAAAAGCTGAAACTTAAGCCCCCATGAAGAGGTTAAAGGGGCAGCGTGCAGCTCTGTGCTGTGTTCCCCTGCTCTGGGCCGGAGCTGCCCTTGTAGATCCTAGGATGTGGTCAGAGGCTTTCTGGGACAGAGAGTTTGTCTTTCATGCTGCAGCCGCTTGCAGAGTCTGATTCTCCTTCTACCTGAAGGGCTTTTTCCTTCTAGCAAACACAACCATGCCCTATGCCCAGTGGGTATGGGCAGGTCATCTGCTTGCTCTCTTCCATTCATCACCTTTTTGGTACAAGGACAGATGCTGTCACAGCACAGTTGCTCCTTGCAAGCTGCTCTTCTGGGGCTCTGAAGCCAAAGAAATAATGGAGAAGATGTTGGGTGAGTTCATCTCCTCCCTGTTGATGGAGTTTGGGCTAGTGAGTGTAAATCCCATATGGATTTGCACTCAAACAAAAGGTATGTTGTCTAGAAGTCTACTTGAATCCTCCTATGCCAACCAAAAGAGATTTTTTTGGAGGCAGATGCTTCTCATCTGATGTTTTCCGTAATCTTTCTGTGGTTATAGAAGGCTCCTGTTCTCCATTTACAGCTCCTTGTGGATGATCTTACAGGTCCCTCTGCCCCCCCTATTTCTGGCCCTGCCCCAAGGTTATTTTGCCAAATTGGTTTATTGGTGCATTGTGCCATGGGGGCTTCATCTTCCACAAGGATCCTGGGGTGAAAGGGACCCCCGGGAGAGCCCCAGTTCCTTAATGAGATGCTCTGGGACTGATGGCAGCTGAGGCAGTGTTGTCATTTCTCCGTAATACTGTTCACTGAAGGATTCAGTGAAACGTTCTGACAGATCCCTGATGACTTGTTTCAAAGCATGAAACACAAGGTGCCAATTTAGGGGAATAGTTGGGAAAATAAATACAAATTAAATTTTTTCTTTTTTCATTTAGATTTCAGCTCTTAAACCCCCTCTTCTCTTCCAAAGACAACTTGAAAAGCTTTTTTCCAAAGTTTAGTTCTTCAAGCCACATATTGCTGGGGAAAAAAGGTATTTAAATGCTGTTCCTATAAGGGAGGCCTGGCAAGCTGCCAGAGTGTTGATCAGCAGATCTCAAATATTTGTGCTTTGGATTTGGCTCATTAAACTTTTCAAAGCAGAGATGCTTGTCCCAGCTCTTGAGCTAGAACAAACTGATGGATGCGTTCAAAAAGTGACAGTGGGAATGTTTTAGTCCATTAAGCTTTTTATATATATCAATTTTTTTCCCCAAAGAACTCAGAAGGTTGAGACTTGGAGTTCTTTGATCCTATAAATGACTGCTTTGACTGATGCAGGAAAATTTTATTATTTGAAAGGTTATTCTGCACCTGAAACCAATGTGGCTTTAATAATTTACCTGCTTATGCCACTGGTGTATCAGTCACGAGCATTTTTAATGTGTCCTGTTGCCTCAGTGATCTCCAACGGTGTGTCTGGATGCTATGGAGATAGATACACACAGACAGTGATGGAGGTGGATGGGCTTTTGCTCGCTTCCTGGTAGAGAGTAACTTCTCCAAAATCAGTGTGGGTTGAACGTAAACACATTTGGGGTGTGTTCTGTCCATACCTCCAGCTGGGTGTGACATTTGAAGACGGCTGGATCATTCTCCTCTCTTTAGTTATGGTCAATGCTGTGAATTGCAGGCGGGAGTGAGCTGAAGCTGCAGTGAAACTGCTCGGTGGGTGAGGAACATCAGACAGCCTTGCTACTGCATCAGCCACAGCGGCTAACCCCTGCTCCACCACCGGCATCTCGTGTGGCACTCTGCCAGCGGTACCCTGCAGCTGGAGTCTGCAAAGTCTGAGTCTAAGCAGAGGATGATGCGAAACTGGGGACAAAAGAGGGGGAAGAAAGATTGGGAGAGTTCAAATGTGGTACACGGCTGGGAAAACCAGCCTGCAAATGCCTTCACTGAGGCCAGTGCTTGTGCATGTGTTTGCTCAGGGCTGGCATCTCCCTGTGAGCACTCTCTGGGAAAAGAGGTGTGCTGTAAATCAGCAATGCAGCCATTAGGGCTTTTACCAGCCTCCTGATGGAAACAGCTGACCAGGAAGATTTTCGGAAGGAGAGTGGGAAGGGAATGCTGTGCAATGGCCTGACCGAAGCAGCTGGGATAACTGACAGCAGGTCAGTGGAGCATCTGCATAGAAAGCACTTGGGAGGGGTTTTGAAGCTCCACAAGTTCCCCCCTTCTCCCTTGTTGCAGGCTGCGATGGAAGCAGGAGCAGACATGCTGTTTCAAGGCTTACAGACCCGCTCCTTTTCCATTTTCCATTCCCATTCCTTTGCAGACAGGCTATTTACAGCATCCTATCTTCACAGTGCTGTGAAATCTCAAAGATTCGTATTTATTTTATAGCAAGGGGTCATTACCTTCTCAGTCTCCCCATCCTGATACTTGATGATGGCTGTTTACTGACTTGCAAGGGGAGGAGCTGGTGTCAGTCTAGTTTGTCTGGAGCAATTTGGTGTTACAGTAACTCAAATTGCCACTGGAGAATGTTGTATGGGACTGGATGTTCAGACTAGTCCTTTTAACCCTGTACTGTGAAAAACCACATGAGGATAAGGTAAACACCAGGGTACTCAAAACAAGTGTAGGCAAAGCAGTATCTTTATTTCTGATAAAAAGAAGCTGTGGACAGGTGAGGTACAGCAGCGAAGCAGTTTGCCAAGCAAGAACTTTTCATGTGTCCTTCATAGAATGGCTCGAGATGCAAACAGACTGGGAGGATGGGCAAGGAGGAACTGGGGAAAGCAATGTTTCTTGCTACTGCATGTACCTTCCCGCTGTTACACAGTAATTTTTTAGGACAAAAGAACCCAAATCCCCTAAAGCATCATTGTCTGCAGTAAAGCACCTTTTTTTCTTTCCAGTTTTCTTCTCCACTTTTCAGAAACAAGGCTGTTGTAAGATAGTAATTTTCAGACCTGAGCATGGCTTCAAATTCCAGCTGGGCAATGAGCACCCAAATTGGATCCTAAGGCAGGGCCCACAGTTTTCCTTAAACTGGGAAATACACACTTTCCCAGCCAGGCTGCCTGGTCTGGTGTGAGAAGCATCGTGAGAAGTACAGAAGTCTAGCAAAGTTATAGCATGTGGCTACAGCTGTGCTTAAAACCATGTGCCTCTGAAAAAGCTTTGCCAGATCCATATAGAATCATAGAATGGTTTGGGTTGGGAGGGACCTTAAAGGTGACCTAGTTCCAACCCTCCTGCAACGACACCTTCCACTAGAAGATACGTTGTTATTTATCTAATTCTAGCATTATGCTGTCAGAATGTAATAACCTGGTATTCTATAATTCTACAATTATATTAAATGGAACAAAAAATATAATTTAGGGTAAATGCACTGTGCAAAATACTGTTCTTAACACTGGTGTGTTCCTGCCCACCTGAGTGGAGCAGACCTGGTGTAGGTGCTGGTGGGAGTGGGCTCCTGTTAGCAATAGTGCATTCTGCAAGTATTGTTGTAGGAGTAATGACATCCCTTAACTAGCATCAGATAACTGGTATCTGAAGGTGATCCTTAGGTATAATTCAAATGCCTTCTCTAAAGCAGAGCAAAGAAGTTAAATTTTTGCTACCATCATGGCAGACTCTTCAGGGGTGTTACTGGGCTGCAGAACTGGGGCCTTCTGCTTGAGTTTTTCCCAGGGCACATATGGGCTGAAGCCTTCTCAGTACTTGTGTAGCTTGAAACAGCCACCTCCATGTCCTTGGTATGGACCCTGTCAGCAGGCCGGAAGGCCTCTAATCCTTCCAAGTGAAACTAGACATATGCATTTCTAAGAGGGAAGATGCTAATATATCTACTAAAGCTGAGGAATGGCTACTCTACAGCTGGCTTGATTAAATGGCCATTGAAGATGATGTAAACATCAGACTCCTCGCTATAAATGGCGTTTTCTCGCTCCCGCTTGAACATCCTGACCCAGACCTCCTCTCCTTCCTGCAGGTCCAGCATCAGGCTCTGGCTCTGCATGATGCTTCGATCGCTGGGCTGGGCATAGAGAATGGCCACCTCTTTCTCGTTCTTCATTAAGTGCAGGTAGGTCTCCTTGAAGTTCCAGGTGTGGACGTTGAGGCTGAAGTAGTAGATTCCTGCCACATAGCAGAAGAACTTCCCCGAGAACATGTTGAAGTGCTTGTAGAGGTTCACGAACTCAGTGTCAAAAGTGACATGCTGGAAGTAGTCTGAGCTGTGAAGGGGTTTTCTCCGACCCACTGAGAAAGCAGCGTAGAGCTGCTTGCAGGAATGGCCTTGTGGGCCAGGCTGGCCTTTCTGTCCCTTCTGTCCATTAAAGCCACGTAGCCCTCTTTCTCCTTCCTTCCCAACTGCTCCAGGGTATCCTCTCTCTCCCATTTCCCCCTTCTCACCTGTGAGCATAAAGGACAACGTTGTCAAACACAAGAACATGAAGCCCAAGCTGCAGACACATCCTGCTGGAGACAACCACCAGAGCAGCTGCTCAGACATTGTTTTCCCAGCACAGATATCTGGAAGCATTGGTCAGACACCACACCTTCCTGAGTCTCAGAAGAGTAAAAATGCTGGGGAAAGCTTGGCTGCACTGAGCTGGTGGTGCTGATGCTCAGTGTCCAATAGTGGCACTCCATGGGCTGACCAGGCTGGTTACATAAATCAGTATTTACGGAGCCCAGCCCCTTTGTGCAGAGGTTAGGGCAAGAAAAGTTACTGATTTTGCTGAGGTCTGATTTGGACTTGGAGAGGTGGTTGGGTTTGCTTACAGGACTGTCTCCTGTGTTATATCCTCAATTTTTGTTTGCCTGTCTCACTGCGACAAAAAACGTGCAGTGGAAA
>NW_010404171.1:43564-51241 GCF_000710305.1 Buceros rhinoceros silvestris | reverse complement strand
GAGTGAGTGTCTTTCCTGGATTCTAACTCTGTTTGGTAGTTCTGTGATAGCATCTACATCTGGTTTTTAGTGTGACCTGAGCTTCCAGCGATTCTGGTTTTTGAAGGATTAGAGCCTTTTGCCAGCTCTTCTCACTGGTACATGTTTATACTCTGTGCCATGTCACCCCTTGACCATCTTTTGGGTAAAAGCGGATGAGTTTCTCAGAGCAGGGAGGAGCACAGCTTGCAGAATGAGGGTGACCAAGTGAGATAAAGGGTGTTATCATGGTAGTCAGCCTTACCCACCTTTGAGGATGGTGATATCTATAGTGGGCTGGACTTTGGGTACCGAGTAGGCAGGGTCACTGCTCATCCTTGTGTATCGTGAGGAGATGATGGAGACGGGCTGCTCTGAAGGCCCACAGCATCGCACACACGAGAGGCGCCGCGGTTCCCGTCTCGGCAGACCCTTCTCCAGCTCAGCACCGATGTTCACAGTGGACACGAGGAGCAGGAGAAACACAGCACTCATCTTCAGCAGAGCCAGCTGGACCGAGTGAAGAAACAGAAGTGATTAAGATGGTGATTCAAATCAGAGCTTCTGATGGGCCATCTGTTAGTGTTACCACAAGGTGCAATTCTCCCGATTAATTATTAGCTTATCTTGTAGTGGCTCCAGGAGACTCCAGGTAGGAAGGATGCCCTCACCACGTACTGTTTACAACCAATGGAAAAGGCAGTTGCTGTCTCATTACCTGTGGCTGAAATATCTGACAAGAGGCACCAGGTAAACAAAAGTAAAAAAAAAAAAAGACCAAATCAAAACCTGCTAATATTGGAAACAAAGGCCGAGATGCTTAAAGGTGTCACAGCAAGCTCTGCTCCAGGCACACTTGCTGCCTGGCTGCTGCTGGAACACCTCTTGCCAAAGGTGTTGGGTGAAAGACACAAAGTGCTGTTCTGTTTATTGTATTGCCATCCTGAAAAATTAATTAGATTAAGAAAATGAAACTTTATAGAGCCTGATCCTTGAGGAAATCCTGAAGGGGAATGAAACTAAATGAAATCTAAAGCTTTTGCCTCTTTAGTCTCTTGCAGCTTCTTCCTGGAAACATCTTTCCAAGCAGTCTGTGGCTTTGCCCGTACCCATGTGCTCTTCCTAGCCAGACTTCTGTGTGCATGTTCCATTTTCATTTGCCGGTGTGCAGAATGGAAAGCCACAGAGCTGCAACAAACAGACTGAATGGGGATTTGCTCTGCACAAACACTGGTTTTTGAGATCATCTCTTACATTTTCATCTGCTGCTGGCAAGCTCCAGAGGCCCTGAATGCTGCATGAAGGGAGCAGAGAGGAGATGTTTCAGGTGGTGCAAAGGCAGTGAGTTTTCTCTAGCTCCTTCCTAGAGAGGGGTTGGAGCTGGGGATAGGCAACTGCCTCCTCATACATGTCTAATTAGTGTCATTCTACTGATTGCAGTGGTGTTTCATATCAGGCAAATTTTGGACCAATGCCTTTCTGGACCCTATCCAAAGTGCAGTTAGTCAGATGGACTCTTGTTGACCTCAGGCTGGGAACAGCTTTTACAGCTCCTCTGCTACCAGCTTTAGTTCCTGGAGTAGGTAGGGAAGGTAGCAGCTACATGTCATGGCTTTTGGAAATAGCTCAGAGAACACAGGTTACGTCTCTGGAGGGAGGGAAGGAAGGAATCCTGCCTTGGAGCTTGACAAAGGCTTCACTGGGCACAAAATGGACCAACTGAGGGGAAAAAAAAAGTCAGTATGGAGCAAGGTACTTGGATTGCACCAGCATTCTTGGGAGATGCTTTTTCTACTTCTTACCTGCCCCAAAGAACTGTCATTCACACCTATTACTTGATGTAATCCAGATTCCTGGAAACCCGACAAATACTTATTAGCAGTGACATAATAACTTTTCTTCTGAGAGCAGTGGAAGTTCTTTCATAAAATCTGTCATAACTTGAAATGATCTTCCTATTCATAATTGAACCTCATTGTAGGTTCAAGTCTGAGGTGGGACTAATGTTCCTTTCCTATCAGTGTTGAGGGCCTGGATTTCGTTTTCATTAAGTTCATTTTAATTTTCATTCTTTTCTTAAGCCTCTTTGTGCTGCCAAACAGGGACAGGAATGCAATGCAGCTCTAAATGGACAGCAGGGCATGAGTAACCAGCCCATCCGTGACTGGAACAGAAAGTTCGCTCTGCAGAGAGCATTTGGGGTCCTCTCTACAGTGATTAAAGTTTGTGCATATACGTATTGGTCTAAAGAAGATCCCATCTTCACTGGGAGTCCCAGGCAATCGGGGCCAACATATCATCCTCGGGACTAAAAGTTATTTAGCCCTTCTGAGGAGTGTGGGTAGTCAATGCCCTGGGGATAAAGTACAGGGCGTTTGATTACATTAGCAGAATATTAAAACCGGAGGACAGGCTTGCTCATAATACCCTCATGGAGGAGAAAGGACGTTCATTAAAAGGGTCGTTCATTACAGGTGGAAGGGAAAAGATTCATAAATATGAAGAAATTACTTTACATTTTTATAGGCCATTATTCTCCTGAAGATCAATGACTCCTATTTTTAGAAGTGACTTAAGGAAAAAAGTATGTCTGGCTGGAAAACCAGCGTTCAGGTTGTGCTCATTTCACATTACAGTAATCCAAGCACCCATTGAAGAAATCGTGGCCACTTGCATGATTCATGAAGAACAATTACTCATGTTATTGGCTAGAAAGCACGTTTGGGGAAAAAAAAAATGAAGCAAACGGTGCAGCAGCCTGGTCAGTCCAGGGTGTCCTGGAGCTGACACCCCACAACACATTTTCCTTCGAAAGTTAATGAAGGAAGTTCACAACGTGGCAGAAACGTGTATTTGGTTGCAGCATCTGTGGTTAGGTGAAACCTTGATACTGCATTGAATAAACAATTTCAGCTTCTCTGTCTGCTCCTAACAGGTGAGAGAGGACAGGAGAAGTAGTAAAATAGGGAAGAGGTGGAGAGAGAGGAGTCTGAGAGGACTGCAAGGCAAGAGTGATGAAGTCAGCAGTGTGGGCTCATGTTTGAAAGACATCCAGCTCAAAACCAGACATCAGGTGAGGGAAACCCTCAAAACAGAGACATCAAGGGTGCAGCAGGGAAAGAAACAAACCTGGTAGAGATTTCCTTGGAATGAGATCATGTGAATCTGGGGAAAGGAATGATTTAAGCCAGATTTCAGAGGAGAAGCAAATGGAACTCTCATGGTAGTGGTGAAGTCAAACCTGACACCTCACATATATATACACAAAAAGGATGAAGCTCAGAATTTAAGAGCTGTGAGATGAAGTGAGAGGTTGATTTTAGCTGTTGTTTTGGGGTTTTTTCCGTTAAGGATAATGATTGTGACCTCATTTTGTCCAATGTGGCAATGATGGTTTGATTTCAGCTGCCCAGGTTTTCCTTCAGAAGAGAGCAAACAGCAAACTGGGCTTTGCTGTGCTGTGGCCATGACTCACCAGAGCATGGGCTGGAAGGCTGCCTCTCCCGCACATCATCCAGCTCCCCTCGGGAGAGGACATCCACCCTCCTTCCCACTGCCATCCCACGCACCCCTTAGCGTCTGAGATGATGCATTAGCTCCCCACTGAATGCCCCGAGGCTGCAAACCTGCGTGCGTTTCTCCTTGGTTATCTTTCGTGACACCTCTCTAGAGATGGACTGGAGCATCCGGAAAGCAACGTATTAAAACTGGAAGTAGAAATTATTGTCTTCTTTACTGGGAACCTGCAAATTGCAACCTGGTTCGATGCAGAAACCTTCTTTATCCTGTCAGGTAGAACAACCCAGAGATGATGTCAGATATGCAGACATCTTAATGGCTACGAGGAAAAGTGCTCTCCTGTCTTTGGAAACTTTGCAGTCTGTAAATATTTCACCTGGTCTCAGCCCTCCATCTCTCAAACCTGTTTTTTTCTGTTCAGCATCTTTGCTTTGGCTTGGGTTCATTTTCAAACAGTTGATTGACAACTGATGAGTTTGAAACTGATGAGTTTTTTCAGTTGAAAACTTGCGGTGAGGTGTAGAAAAAGGTAATTTGTTTTGATGCTTCTGACACTGCCTGCGAAGCAGAAAGCTCACCACCAGGCTGAGCACACAGCCTGTTTGGTTGCAATAGCAAATCTCAAGATAAATTTTTGCTCTTCCCATTATACTTTCAAGCCTTCGTACTCCAAAGCCACAAAGCACAGCTCGGCCCCCAGCCTCTGCAAGTGGAACCAGGATGAAACCCAACAACCACATGTGAATTTAACCTGCTGGTAAAGAAGAAATTCTGCAGGTGTGAAATGGGCAGCTCTATCTCCTGGGTAATATTTTGTCAAATAAAATGGAAATTTATGAGTGGTGAAATGAGACGTCTGGACCTGCGGGAAAGGCAGTTTATTTCGGTGAGTTTTGGTGATGAGGATGGCTGGTGGTTGTGTTCATTGTAACGTTAGAATAGTTGTTATTGTTGGAGAGCTGGTTAAATGTAATGAAAGGTTTCTTTGAAACCACCCTTTAGCCAGGGTTTCAAAAGCCTGTTTGCTTTTTCTGTTCCTTTTCTTCCCCTCTGAATTTCTGAGAAGAAAAACAATATTAAAATACTACCAAAAGGGATTGTTTGTGCTGGTATTTCTGCCTGGCCCAGAACAGGCAGGAAAAGCAAGTGGAAACACCCGTCTCCTCGCATTAGCTTCAGACACTCCCCTTGTTCAGCCCCTTGGAAAGGCTGTGTCTGTCTTTTGAACTGGAGCTGGCAAAGTGAACCCTCCAACGGCTGCTGGTGAGGATGCAGTGCCCAAACCAGGGATGCTGAGGTTTACTGTGCTCAGCCCAAGGCAGAACAGTCATTGAATAACGTGGTTTTGCTCTGCGCTGACCTTGGAAGAAGCCTGACTGAACCATAATCCATCAAGTTTTTTATTTACACATTTTTTAACCTGCTATGAATAACCTGCATCAAAAGTGCTGGTTTTCCAGTGACACTGGCACTCCCAGTGTCTGCCAGCAAAAAAAAAAAAGGCCAAACTCCACCCATCAGGGCTTTAGAGATTCCACAAACCTCTGCTGGGGAAGGGCAGAAACCTTAGTTCCAGTTCAGGGAGTTCAGTTATGTGATTCTTTTTTCTTGTGTGCAACTTCTTATTTAGATATATTTTCTCGACACTGTTAAAGCTGGAGAGAACACCTTGATTGATTGATATCTTTTTTTGGTTCATGACTGAGTTTAATCTTATAGCTCAAGGTAGAGAGCTTGTGCATGAGGCACATTTGCTCATGTAAAGCTCTCTAACCATTCTGCATACCTGAAGAATTTGAATGCTTTGATATGAAGTAACACATCTGGGCAGCAGAGGTGACAAGAAATCCCACTGACATCTGCAAAAGCACCTTACTTGCTCTGCACACATAGAATATAAAGCAAGAAGGCAAAGCAAGTTGGCCTGGAGGCTGGAATAAGAGGTTTTCTCCACGCTGAGCTTGTGACCTGAACCCTAAATTGGCCAGTCCTTGCCTGTTCCATTGGCCCCGTGGTCTTGTTGAAGGTACAGGTCTACATTAATCCACCCCAGCCCATGTTTTCACTGGCTATAGCAGAAGTACCTCCTTACCTTGCAGGGATGCTCGAAGAATAAGTCCCACTAACAACTGTGCTGAGCTCACATGCCACAACACTGAGAGTTCACGAGGCAGAAATTGCTCTTGGATCCCTGAGCTGTGTTTTCCTTCCTGTTATTCCCAGGGCTTTACTCGGGAAAACCAATCTGTGACTATCTTCGCTTTGAATTCATGGCTCTCAGGGCAATGCCAGCCACTGTCCGCTTTAATTAGTGACAAATCTTGACTGAAAACCCGAGAGGGCAGTTAAGACTAAAACCTTTCTTGAGCCGCAGAGATGGAAAACATGTGTCAGCCGCGAACCTCGGCATCGTTCCAGAGTCGGAAAATATTCCAGTTCTGCTCTTTACCTTTTGTTTTCTTTCAAGCCTCGACCTCCTTACCGCTCCAGAGTTCCTTCCACCGCCAGCAGCAGGAAACAAAGCATCATTAAGGCTGGGTTTGTCTGGACACTAAACTTCCTCTTGGAAATTATTTTTTCAGGATTTTTTTAAAAATTGTCTTCCCCAGGAGGTTGTAAAATTTCTTCATGAGCAACTTATTGCAGAAAAGCCCAAAACACTGAAGGAACTTGTGTGTTTTCCAAGGCAAAGCTGTGAAGCTCAGAGGTTCCTCTGCCCACGGTGCCAGAGCTGAGTGCGGGGCAGCTCCTCTCCAACATGATGCCACAGAGATGCTTCACTCAGGCTGAGCATCACGAGCCTGTGAGCAGCCATGAGGTGTTCTGAGGGCTCACGGATGAGAATATCTGGATCCCAAAACCCAACATAGTTTAAAAATTTCCACTGTCTGTAGCAGTTTGCAGATGACCGATGTTAACGCCCTTTTGCCTGCAGTGTTTATACAACACGCTGGGGTGATGCAGAAGAGGGGTTGGGAGTTGTGTTAGCGACAGCCGGGTCAGTGTGAGCCCTGTGAGCGGGACAGGAATGGAGGCAAAGTCAGGATCCGGCTGTGAAGACATCCAGTGGGGTTTGTAATGGCCTGGGTGAACATTTTGTCACTGAGTTTGTAGATCCTTTTCTAATTGTCTCATTTGTTTTTTTTTTTTTTGGTGCTTTTTTATCATGTGCCTCTTTCTAGTGTGGGTGAGTTGCCCTAATTCCTCTGTCCCCAGAGGAGCTGTCCCTGAGCAGCAGCATCATCTCCTGTGGTCACCACTTGCTCCCTCCAGCTGCAATTTCATCTGTCAGGCATGGGAAGGGCTGAGGATCCCTTCCCGTTAGCTGCACATGCTTAGACCTGAGGAACTGCCTGGATTTAACACAGTTTCCTGCAGGAACTCTGGAAGGAGAGGCTGTGCTGGTACAGAAATGGTCCCACGTGCGAGGGCATCTTCGCATGGTACTGCCTCTCCTGGTCTGCGAGGAGCTGCTCTCACACTTACCTCCACACAGACAGGGAGCAAAGAGATGTTCTGGGCTTCCTGAGCAAGCAACTCTTCCCTCTCCCTTTCTCCTTGTCCCTGCCTGCACCTCTGACGACAGGAATATGCAATGTCCTGGAAATGGCCCTGCTTCGTGCTGGGCGGCTCCTTGAAAGTGGTCCCATCTCTGAGGCCAGCCCAGGTGGTGATTCAGCCCGGAGCTGCCGAGGCACAGGGCAAGTTACAGTAAGTCATTCCCAGGGCAGCTCCTCTGATAGAGCAAATCGCCCTGACGAAGCGGACGGCGCCCAACTCTCCTTCACCCCTCCCAGCAGAAAGGCAGCTTTCCGCTGACTTGCCGCCGCTGACTCAGTCACTCTGGCAACTCGGCTTTCTGGGTGCCAAAATAAAGCAGGCAGAAGTGTCCCTGCAGCGGGTCCCATGTGGTGCCAGCCCAGCTGGGTGGGTGGGAGCACCAGGAGATGGGTGCTGGCAGCGGCAGGACTGTCGCATCCCCACTGCAACCCCTTGCTGGTGGCTCGAGTGAGCAGTACGTTTCGAACGGCTGCAGTTCCCTGGCGAGGCTGGTGGAGCAGCATGCCCTGAAAGTTCCCATGTCTGTGGGGAACGCCAGGAAACGGCTTTTTCCCCGCCCTGGGCTCCTGTGGCAGCGGG
>NW_010404171.1:43193-43520 GCF_000710305.1 Buceros rhinoceros silvestris | reverse complement strand
TTTCCCCCGCCCTGGGCCCTTGTGGCGGCGGGGAGCCTGTATCAGCTCTGGCACTGTCCCCGTCCCGCTGCTCAGCCACGGCTAAGAGCAAAACCAGACTAGGAGAAAGCGTCGCTCTGGAGTGCTCAGTGAGACGAGGAGGGTTAGCAGGAACAAATTACAGCCAGCTCAGCAGTAACCTGGCCTTGCACTCTTTTCTCCTGCTGCAGCGAAGCAGAAAAAGCGAGACGAAGCAGCTCGGGCAGAGACCCCCTTTTTATGGCTCGCCCCAGCAGCCTGCTTCTGCAGGGTGGGAGCGCTCTGTTCCCCAGAGCAATGGCATTCCCC
>NW_010404171.1:26866-43113 GCF_000710305.1 Buceros rhinoceros silvestris | reverse complement strand
GCCCCGAAGCGTGGTCGTCCCCCCCCCCCCCCGCCCCCGATTTTTCAGGTTTTCCGTTTAACTCACCTTGTGACTCAGCCCCCTGTCTCTCACTTTCCTTGCTGCTCCTTAGCAGGATGCATACTATGAAAGCTGCCCTTCATTCAGGTGTTTTAGCTCTCGGTGAGGCTGCAGCTTCCTAGCTGGAGTCCAAATGCAACATGGAAAGTCAGGCCGGCTCCTTACGAAACCCAGCAGCCAGGCTGTTTGCAAAAGCGAGGTTTTTTCTTGTTTCTTTGCTTGCACCAACTTGTGCTGGGTTCCTGTGCTTTTGTCCTGCTATAGTTTCCCGAGAACTGCAGCCAGACTGTCGGGCTGCACGGAGCCTCTCGCAAGGATGGCAATGAAAACCAAAAGATTTCTGAATAGAAAAAAATGTATCAGAAAACCACAGACTCAAAACCACATCCAGTGTTCCAGCCAAAAGAGAAAGTGCTGGGATCACATGGAAATAATTTTTCTCTGGGAGATTTCAGCATCTTTTTAAGCAAGAGAAAGAAGGAAGAAAAAAAAACAAACCCAAACCAACCCACAATAAAAGCTCTGGCTATTGTGCATGAGATTTAAAGGTGGTAAAAGCGTCTTGAAGGAAAAACTGTCCCTGCAGTGGTGCTGGGGCACGGTGTGGGTATGTGGGTGCCTGGGGACGGGGCAGCACTGAGGGAAGACATCACTCCCGCTGTCCCCTGCACCTCCCTGCTGGAAAACAAAGCACTTTGCTCCTGAGTGAGCAGACCTGGGCCAGTCCCAGGAAGGTGCAGCTGTTTTCCCTCCCCGCCACCCAGGTTTAGGGGATAACACCTTATGCCAAACTGGAGAGCAAGCTGCTGCTGTTTCACATCAGTCAGGTCTGAATGACCAATTCCTCTGGCTAACTGCAGCAATTACAGCTGGGGTGCCATGAGGGTCTGTGCCGGGTGGGAGGCGTGGAGATCATTCCCCAAGCAGCAGAGGGCATCCTTGGAGAAGCCATCCAGCCCTGCCCATGGAAGTCATCAGAGGAGCAGCACATGATGCTCCTGGCCACGTGCGGGTCCCTTGGGAGGGCTGGTGGTTACCCTGGAGGCTGCAGAACCGAGCACAGCACGGTGCATTGCTGCACGCTGGCAGGGTCATCCCGCAGCCAGGAGATAATGTGGGATGTAGCTCAGATTGTTCCCATCCAAGTGGCTGCTGAGACAAAGTCACTCGGGACAGCACAGTGGACACAAGTATTTCAGAGCACGCTGAGCATCACTCACCTCCCCGGCCCCAGGGCGGAGCAGCGTGGCACCAGCACTGTTTGATGTTAGTGCCCACACTTAGCTGAAATTGCACACTTAGTCCTTGCCAGCCCTTGGAAAAAAACATATTGGTGGTTTTATTTAAAAGCGGGTTTGGGCTCTGAATTTGGTTTGGGGTTTGTTTCTTTTCTCTTTTTCTTCTGTTAACTGTAAAAGAGGAAGTTAAAAGAGATGAGTCCTCTCTGTAGTGGAAGCTCCAGCACCCTTCCAGCACTAAGGCTGAAAAGCAAAGCAATGCTTTCGACTGTCCTGCGAACATCAGGAGGGGAAAGGTGTGCTTTATCCTCTCACAGTGCCCTTCCCTGCTTCAGGTCACAACTCTGTGCTTTAAATATTCCTCCCCTGTGGTCTCCTCCTCTGCCACCTGCCCTGCACCAGACCCCGGCACTTCCACCACACATCAGACCATGGAGGCACGTGCTGGCCAGGTCACGCCTGGTTTTCGAAACAGTCTCTGCCTTACGTAATGAGGGGTGAGCTGTGAGAGCACCATGGCAGCCTCTCTGCTTTGTCAAATACCTTCAAAGTCTCCCCATCCCTCCTGGAGCCAGCCGGGCAGGGGACATCTCATCCTCAGGAAGGTCCCCTGCTCTGTTCCAGGTGCTGTTGTGAACCAGCTCCCAAATGCCCTGTACCACGACCCAGTAGATGTCCATCCCCCAGAGCTCCGAGTCCTGGTCAAAGGCAGAGAGACCCTGTCACGATGGAAAAGGGGGTTTGCATTCTTATAAAATTCAATAAGAAGCAAAACAACTTTTAAAGGTGTAAGTGGAGCTGGGTTGTATAAGGGAGACCTCAAACTGTTTGCAGATGACTTACACTGAGGATGTCTTTATATTGGTGGTGTTAAATAAAACTAGCAGGTGACTAAAATAGACTGCAGCATGGCTTTTTTGTTACATTCAGAAACCTGCATCCAGAATTCTGAGGGAGGGGAATAGGGGCTATTGGGGAATGAGGGCTGCCCCTTATCAAGAGGCAGGGAAGATGTACATGTGCTGCTGGTGCTGTACTGGGAGGCTCTGTTAGCAAGGACCAGTGAGGCAAAATGTAGATGTTTGCTGCTGTCCTGGCATGAACTCGAGCAGCGTCCAGCTCTCCATGAGTCACCCTCTGGTGCTGGGCTGCTCCAGCCCAGGCTTCCTGGAGCCTCCCTGTCTCCATCCCCATCCCCTCCCATCACAGCAGCGGTCCTCGTCCTGGCCCTGCACGGACGGGCAGGAGCAGTCTGCACCAGGCAGAAGCCACCTGGAAGCAGGCACATGGAGCCCTGGGCAGCAATGGCGGGAATGTGGCTGCAGCCTTTCCAAAGCTGCCAGGAAAAGAAAAACCTTACTCATCCCTTTGGAGGGACCTTAAAGTGTCTCTGAGAAAGGAAATGACTTTGCCTCACATATGCCAACCAAAAGCCTTTCCTGTCATCTTCTCCGTTCTGGATTAAACACCGAATGAGTGTAATCTTTTCTTACCCATTGTGTTTCTCCTCTTGGCACTGGCCAGCACCTTTCAGGGAAGGGAGAGGTTTCTCTGTGTGTCCTGCACCAGTGCCTCCAAAGCCTCCTTGCTGAATTCATTGACTTGGTCCCGCAGGCCACCGGGACTCCAGAAGCAAATAGTCTGCATTAACACGTGTGCCACTGTCAGCAGAGGCACCACATGGTGACACTGATGCCTACTCAGGGTCTGGGTCTCTCTGCCTCCCAGAACAGATCAGTGAGGGTGTCCTGAGCACCCTGTGTGCACACTTTGGAGAGTTTCTTTCCTTCCTTTGTCATCCAGGAAGTATTTATAATTAGAACACAATTAGTAAATCATATCCGTTAGCCCTGCTGAGACATGGGAGCTGCTTTGCGTCAAGTGTGTCCTTGCAACAAGAACCAATGCGAAGAAAAGCACGAAGGAGAATGTCGAAGCACTTGAAGCAGAGGGATGGAGCACCGGAGATTGGAGTTTGGCTGCTGGCTCTGCTGTCAGCTGCGTGGGGTTTTGGGAAAGCTCCCCTCCACCCTCCTGGGGATGGCACGTCTCTTTTCCCATTCTTCTTCACCTATTTTTAGACAAAGCTCTTGAAGGCAAAAAAATGTGTAATGGGAGTGCATCCGGGCAGAGCTCTGGTTTCACAGGGGGTGTGAGGCCACCACTGAGAGCTTACTTGCATGGAAATGAAAATAGTTTATGGATGTAACTTAATAGACAAAGTGTCTGGGGCTCTGAAAATGAGCTTTACTGGTCAAAACCTGTCCAAAACCAGCCTATATGAGAGATCGTTATTTTTATTTTGAAACTCAAGACAGAAGAAGAATGTTCTGGTAACCAGCACCTGGCATCAGAGCCAGTGTCTCCAGATTAAACAGATTTTCTGCTCCTTAAATCAACAGCCTCCTTTTTTGAAATAATCATCACATTCAAGGAAGAAGGATATTTCTGTTTACACAGTCGATTTATAAACCTTGGCTTTTGTCCATGCAGGGAGAGCAAGGGGAAAAAAATCAAAACTCGGTTCTGCACAGTGCTGAGGGCTTGCAGCAAATGAACCAAAAACTGTGTGATTTCAGGGCCCCTCTGCCTCCACTCTGCAGTGAATGCAATGAGGGATTAACCAACAGGCAGCCTGAAGATGGACACTCCTACAGGACATGTCAGGCACTAAGCTGGGTCTGGTCCACAGGGCAGCGAGCGCTTCTTTTTAGTCAGTAAGTAGGTGAAGTGCCTGGGTTTTGAGAGGGCTTTGGAGGCTTTGGAAGGGCTTTGCCTCTTTGGGAGCACGTGCTCGAGGAGGACTTATGGCTGGGAAAGGACACCCAGAGACACGAGCTCTTGCCCCAGGGGGATGCTCTTAGTGACCCTGCGCTGAACCAGGGATGTGGTTGGCTGTGGCGTGCCGGGACAGTGGAACCTCCAGACGCATTTCCCTGCCTGGTCAGGTGTCAGCCACAGCTCTGCTTGTGTAAAAGGGTGTTGGAAATGTCTCAGCCAGTGCCCACAGGCACGCTCACCCCTCCTCTTCTGAAGAGAAGGCAGAGCTGTTCTTCCCAGCTTTCAAACACGCTGTACGGAATGGCTGGAGTGGTCTGAGTTGTAACCAGCTCTTTAAATGAAAAGACATGGTTTTGATGGATTTTTCCACCGCGCTGAGCTCAGAGAGAGTGATGCGTGTTCGGTCTCCCCTCCCGCTCGAGGCTGGGGCTCTGTGCCATGACAACGTCCGCACCACGTGGCAGGGACACACACAGAGGATTCCTGTGGAAACACTAAAGATTAAACTGAGTTTCCTCCTGGCTTTCTGCTGGGGTGTCGTTCTGTCGCAGCGGTCCCCTGGTATTCCCAGACCTCAGTGGTGTTCGGCTGACAGCCCAGACGATGTGCAGGGACCGGGAGGGTCTGCGCAGGGATGTGATTAATGCAGCAAAATTAATGCGCAAAACTCCAAAATGAAGAGGAAAAAGTGAAGAGCAGCTCTCTACGCACTGCCATGTCAGCCGGGCAGCCCAGGCAGAGCTTTCCAAGCCTCTAATAGAGCAATCCCCAAGTGCTAACATGATTTAATGCAAGAAAGTGTATATATAGATGGTTGTGCGGTGCTTTCAAGCGGCCGATTGCACAAAGCCGAAGATAATTACGAGCTAATTGGAATTTAAACAGCAGCGTGTGAATGCTAATTGGGCTCTGCTTCAGAATAATATCCTAAATAGCGTGAAAGCTGTGATTTCACAACAGAGTGAGAAAACAGTTAGGGCTGAAGCCTGGGTCTGAGGGGGCTGCAAGCTTTCTGGATGAGAAGGAATGCTGCCGGTACCAGGTGGCGAGGAGAAGCGGGTGGCTTTCTGCAGGCTGCCGGAGCTTTCCGGGGCTGCTCACGGTGTGCAGCGTTTGCAAAAGGGAAACGAGATGACCTGGGTAAATACAGATTAATCAGCCTTATGGAGAACCTGTCAAAGTAGTGGAATCGCTGATGATGTCTAATGAAGAGTTCATGGAGGGTAATGTGGCCGATGCCCATCAGCCAGGACTGGTGGGAAACAGATCTCATGGACATAATTTCTGTCATGTATTACAAGTTTATTCGATGTAGACAGGCAGACTTTGGCAAAACATTGGTCAAGCCTCTTAATTAAACCCCAAAAGTGACACTAATTCAGGCTGGCGTGGCGAGAGGGGTGAGCGTGTTTGCAGCAGCATGCTGGGTGGGAATGGTCTCTGCTGCTGTCCGGGCTAACGAGGAACGATGCCGTGAGGCCTGATCACGATGAACCAGGTCAGCTTTGCCGAGGACCTGCACCAGAGTGGTGCTCTGAAAACTGGCCTTACCTGCACTAAGCTGCAACATTGATCCATTAAACCTCATCCAGATGTTGTCAGGGTTTAGGTGTTCAGGGTTCTGTTCTGAAATCCTCATTTGGAAATCCCGAAAGACTTGGATGTTGGGTTTGAGGTAAGCCTTTGTTAAATGGAAAAGGGAGCTCACAGTGGTGAGAAAGAGCATTTCCATCACCCCTTGTATCCACCTTCCCTCGGCATAAAAAGCAACTTTGTTCTGCTGGATAACTTCTTAGGCAGGACTTGGAGCACGAATCTGTGTTAAACCCTGGCTTTAGCATGATGAGCACTAGCTGACCTCACGGGGCTTTAGGCATGTGTGGAAAATGCTGCCCAAGGTCTTTCTGGGCCTCACCTTTTGGGAAGAGGTTTGTAGACATTCTCATGGCTCCTGTCTGGTGGTGGGAAGAGTGTTTGCTCCGGTCTGTGGCTCACACTGTGGAAGTGTCATACATAACATGCTCGTTCCTTTTCTGAGACCCCCCGCCTATAGACACCCCAACGCTCACCTCGCTCCAGCACCTCATGGCAAGTCCAGAGCTGGTAACCTGTTCCCCATGAACTGGGAAGAGCTCGATTAAACCAGGTACACAGCATTTCATGCCCGTGAAGCTGTTTGGGGCAGGCTCTGATGCGGGGATATGTGAGTGGCTCTTTAGCTGACAGGCTGTTTGGCAGTTGCTAGGAACCAGGTGACAGCATGGCCAGTATCAGATGTCTGTCCCGTCCAGGACGTAGTGCCTGCTGGGTTCCCTTGCTGGGAGAGCTTCTGCACCTTCTGAACCAGCCACCCCATTACTCACATTTCCTACGCAGTTGTGGAAACTGGATGAGCCAATGAAGTGTGCGGTTTAGAGACGTGCTATTTAAAAATCCAGTCCGGTGACGGACCCAAATCAGAGCAGCTCAGCCCAGGAAGGAGTCCTCCTTGGCACAGCACAGCCAAGGCTCGCTGCTCAGATAGGTTCATCATACTGACTGTGTTTGTACAGAAACCAAACCGACCTGAGCAGGAAAAAGTTTCTCTTTGTTGTTTTTGTTTCCAGGTCAAAAGAGAGTTTTGATTTTTCACTTTCATTCCCCTTCCAGTTTTTAGATTACTTGTAATTATGTGGTGTCGAGCAAATAGATGATGCTCTGCCTTTTTGTAAATGACTTGGAACTTTTCTTTAATCCCTTGGTAGGGTTCACCTGGTATGTCATTCATCACGCTGCTGCTCTGCATTCCAGCAACTGGGCTCATTTAATTTGCTTGGCTGAATGAAATAGCTTTGCCATCCTGCTTATATGGAAGTAATGATGGGTAGAACCGCGTAGCTCATAGTAATTGCAATTTTCCACAGAAAGATGCCTTCATGTTATCAAAATAATCTTGAAAAAGTTAAAACTCATGAGAGCGAGACAGGCTGTGAGCTATAAAGATGATGGAGGGTGGTTTTCTCCCCAGCTTCTTTTTCTAGATCTCAAGTTTTCTGCTTTAAAATGGTGTTTGCTGGTTGACTCGCTGGGCTCTGGGACACCACGCTCTCCCTCCCCACGTGCGGCAAGAGCAGCTGAGGTCCTGTCTCTCCCCGTGGGCAAAATGTTCCTGCATCTACATCGCCAGGACCTGTTTCAGCATGTTGGGGGATTGAGCCTTGAACACACTCATCTCCTCGTAAAAGTGTCAGCCTGGAACCCACCTTTTGCCTGAGACTTTTCTGTCAGGAAAGAAAATGGAAAATAGATTGCAGCAGCTTTTCACCAGGGAGATAAATGCAAGGAATGGGTCCAAACAAGCCTCTCGCCTGAGGATGCTTGCTGGGACAGCTCAGCTCAACCCCACGGGTTCCAGCAGCACCTTGACATCACCCCCACGCCATCAATACGCTGACGTTTCAGATCGTCCTCACAGAAAGGAGCTCAGACCTCCTTTACCCAGTGGGTTTCACCCCAGAGCCCACCTCTCCCTCCCCTGCATGCCCCGGTGAGCCCGGGCAGCTCAGGCTGCTGCTGAGCTCAGGCAGCGTTTCTGTTCTTGGACGGCTCACGGCTCCTCTGGTAATCTCCTATTAAACACTCCCAGGCTATCGCTGCTCAGGCTTCACACTTATTTCCTGCACCGTGGCAGGCAGAGCTGAACCTATTGGTGAATTTTGATTCCCTGGTGGCAGCTGCAGCCGCAATGTGGAAAAGGTGGCTGAGATATTAATAAACTACTTCTGTACCCTCTGCTCCTCTGAGAACTATTCTTCATTTCTTAAACTGTGGCTATTTGATGAAGTCACAGATTTTTGCTCTTAACTTTCAAAGGTTACCCAGCCAGAGAGTTTTCCAAGAGCAATGACTTGTAATTTAAAAGTGGGGGCAAAAATGATTCCGCTGTGTGAGAGAATCAGAGGTGAGGCAGTTTGATAATTAAATGAAAAATTACAGAATGTGCTTTATAAACAGATTCAATGCCAGAACTTTTGCTAGTCCCATGTCAACACTGAGTTGCCACAAACCCCACGAGGAAAGACTTTGCTGTCAAGCGCTTGTAATTGAAGGAAATAGGGAGAAAAATCTTCAGGCAAGTCTGGGGCAGAGATGCACAGGAAGCTCAGGACAGCCCGGGCAGGGTGTGAGATGTCCCCTGCACAAGCCGTGTTCAGACACGAGGCTGCTTTACCACCGTGAGCTGTGCCTGCTCCTGGCTCACATCGAATGCTGACCAGAGGGCACAGACTTGGATCTCTCTCCCTGGCATTTAGTTTAACGGTCTCAATCTTTCTTACCTGCCAAGGTGTGAGCACTCACAGAGACAACTCCTATGGCTCCGGTGCCACATCACTCATTGGGCCGTGAGTGTGACAGGCAGGAACCCACGTGCCCGTGGCTGCAGGGAGTGGTGATTTCAGCTGCTCTAGTATAGTTGTGGAGACTCTGCTTTTCAGAGTATGTCTCATTTTTAAGCAGAAGTAACACTCTCAGTAGCGTAAGACCGGCTCGGGAAGAGGTCTCTGGCCGTTCAGCTGGAGCAGTCTGCTCGGGAGGACCCAGCACCAGGAAGAGCCACACAGATCTTTTTTCCATGCTGGCTGCCAGACAGAGGGTCTCAGCTCAGTGTCCTGTTTCTGTAGCTAGCAGTGGCCAAAAGCATCGTTTTCCTTCTTGCATCCGGAGAAAAAAAGAGGAGGAAGGGCAGCACGTAACATTGATCTGCAGGAGCACTTGACATTGACTTATGTCATGAGTATTTTTAGCTCACTTTTTCTTGGCCACATCGTGACACTTGAGACCACTCCTACCACATCTGTATAAGGGTAACGGTTTTATGACGGGAGAGGGGAGGCACAGAAAGGTTAAACGATTTCTCTCCCTCTCCACAGTAAGACAAGAGCAGACCTGGGAATAAATCTCAGCATCTCACTTCACCTCCCCACGGCAGCCTCAGAGGCTGTCAGCAGGGGGCCAATGGTTCAAGGGCTACCTGCCACTTCTGTTGCTCTAGCAGCTCTAATGAAGACATCTTTGTAAGAAGGCAGGCAATGCTTCACCTCCACGACAGTGGCATTCCCGATGCCCTTCCCAGTTTGCCCAGCACAGCTTCTATCCATCATCAAATGTATTTCAGCTCTGTATTTCCAAAAGAGGCTGTTGTACACTAACTCCTAATCACAGTAGCATCAATCTCAGAGCAGTCTGAGGTAAGAGGTGATACAGCACCGGCAACATTTCAAAGGGAAGGTGAGAAATGCACATGTTCACCTTCTGAACCTCTTACTGCAGACCAGAAGCACTATCCTTTTCTCGAGTCTCACTCAAGCAGCACTTCAAGACTCCAATGCACAGAAGTTTAGAGTTTGAATTCACCTGAATCAGTTATCAAATTTTTTGGCTAACACAGCCTCGAGGCAACACTACAGCTCAGTGCTTAGGAGGGGCACAGGACTTCGGTGCCTCCCAGTGCCACGGTGCAGTGCTGCCTGAGCTCTTCTCAGGACTCACTGCAGGGTGGTCTAAGCAACATGTAAAATTAGTTGTGTTTTTGTCAGAGAAGGGTGCTGAGCTGGAGCAATTTGATCCCCACTGGTCTCTGGGAGAGGCTATTAATAGCTGGAGAACGGATAAGCAGCAAAGAGTTTTAACTGGACATCTTGACACTGAGAAATGGGCCTTTGATGGGAATCCAGTCCTGTGATGTGTCTGGGGGAGTGGCAGAGATCTCCATTCAGGTTAATGGCTTCCAGACTGATTTGACTGGGGTCAGTGTGACAGCTAGGGGCTGATTTTGTTTTCTCCTTGACAGTAGCATAAAGGCAAAGCTGCTGGTGATGTCTGCCAACGTTACTGCAGCCAAAGATCTGCTATGGACTGCCCGTACATTTCAAAATGCTGTTCCTGCACCACCACCAGGGATCAAATGAGCAATTGCAGTGAGATGCTCCTGTGCTGAACCTGCTGTTTCCTTTGTTAAATAAAAACCACTTCTCTCTGTTTTGACATTTCACTGTTGGCCACGGATTAAATGCACAGCATGCAGACAAAGCTGTCCGTTCGCGTGGCTGGGTAGCCGAGTCTATGACTGCTCTTGGTGGTGCTCATCATTAGGCTGGGTTCCTGTCTCAGGGAAGCAAGCGCTGATATGGAAGCGCAACAGAGAAAGTATCTGCCAGGGGCACAGCGTGGAGCGCAGACCGAGCCAGAGCAGACCTGCTCGACTCCGATGAGCGATTGCCAGCAGACAGATGTTTGTCTGGTCTTAAATTACATTGCCTTCATGTCTGGAAAAGATAGTGCCTCATAAATAGCTGTGCCTCAGTCCCCTGGGGCTTTGCATATTCAGGTCCCACCATAGGGCACACGGGTGTCAGACAGAACTAGCTGGACACGGGCTGTGGGGAGAAAGTGTTGTGGGTGTCTGGCAGTGGGGAGTCCTGGGATGTTTCACGGGGAGATTTTTTGTGAAAAGTGTGGGGCTGGTTCACCCTTTCTGTTCTGCCCTGTGCAGAAGGAGAAACCCTGGGAAAGCGCCGTGTTTCCAGCTGGAAAAACAAGGTTTAAGAGTTTTGGCATTGAAGTGTTTCAGCAAGAGGCCAAACTCTCCACGAAAAGCAGGCATTTACCACAGTTATACAGAGAACCCAGGCTGCAAAGCAGTGTTTTCCCCACTCCAGTGCTGCCTCTATTTCCTGGGCATCTCAGAGACCTTCAGCTGAGTAACAGCCCCGAAGGAATGACAAGGATTGGGACTAAACCCCAAAGAGAGCCAGATTGCCAGAGCAGAGCTGCCGGGGGCTGTCCCCGGGACAGTGTGCAGATGATAGTCTCTATCTCCGTGAGCTCCACCTGCTACCAGTGTTAAACCACTGCTGAGCATGAACCCAAACCTTCATTTTCTGCTTTTTTAGGAGGCAGACAATGGAGCTGTGCTGATGCAGCCGACTTGCACAAATGCCTGGAGAAGCAGCACTGCTTTCTCCTTCCCCAGCCTGCTCCTGCCTCACCCGCTGGCAGGGCTCAGCTCTCCTCCCACACGTGCTGGCCTCAGCAATGCTGTTGGGCTCAGCACTAACGGGGGCTGTTACGAACTCCTCCTTGTTTCGGACCTAGAAGTGTTCTGTCCAAGCTGCTTTCTGTGAGTGGCCATTTCTGCATGTTTCACAGGCAGAAAAACAAATGTCGTTTAATATTTGGGGGAGAAAGGGAGGGACAGCCAATGCACCTCACCCATGGACTAACCGGAAACGTTCCTCATCATGAATTAAGGTGAAGGAAAGCTACAATTAGCTCTAATTAAGGCAGCCTCATCACCTCGAGAGCAGAGCGGCTGTCAGTTCCATTTTCTTACCTCCCCACAACACCGACAAGCTGCAATTCAGCAGATTAATACTCCTGGCATGAAGTTCTCCCCACATAACACTGACGAATGGGCGCTAAGCATTTATTACTGATATATTGTGGTGGGGTCTAGAGGCACTCCCAGGACTGGGCTTCCTTGGTTAGGGGGTGTATTTATTCAGAGTAAAAAGTCAGAGCAGATGCGGGATGTACCCAGGGTGACAGTCCTCTGGCAGGGCTGGGAGAAATCCACCTTCCTCTGACTTGCTGGTGGAGCTGAACCCATCAGAGCACAGAGCCGATTGCCTCCACACATTGCAAACTGAGTATCAGTTGCTGCTTAATGTCCTGAAGAGTCTCAGTGACATTTCTGAGCCGCGTCTCAGAAAACCGCTAATAAAAGGATAAAACCCAGAAGTTGTTCTAAAGCATATCTCATCGGTTTTTGCCTCGGTCAGTGAACATCACTGGGCTTCCTGGAATGAGATTTAAGGCCTCTTTCATATCCTTTGTTAAGCTGCTCTCTTTGCAAACAGTTTCACGTGCAGATAAGGCAAGTGACCTGCGCTCTGCCTTAGGAGCGAGCGTTTCTCTCCTCCACCGAGCGATAACAGCCGGGGCTGCTCTGCTCTGTATTCAGGGCAGTTGTGAGCCCAGTGATTCATTCTCATCTGCCACGCACTATGCAGTGAGCTGAGATGCTCCATTCTTGCAATTAAATATAATTTCTTTGTTGCCCTAGAGAATACAGCCCATTACCTCCTCGGTGCAGCCGGTCTTCCACCGGTGCCAGGACAGGGTTCTAGAACAGCCACGTGGCACCGGATGTTGAGTGGAGACACGTGCCATTTCGGGTCAAGTTATGAACTGATAAAAAATCTCTGTTACAACAGATGGATTCATATCAGCAGATATCTTGAATCTTTCCCTGAAATCAATCATCTCCAGGGATTAATACAGCTCTTGTTTTGAGAGTGTCAAAGCCTCTGACAACCGCATTGTGTCTGTCTGCACACTCCTGGGCTTGGCCAGGAGCTGGATTCCCCCACACAGGAAATTCCACCCCATTTGCTTCTTATTTTGAAATAAACATGAAGAAGTGTTGTGCTTCAAATGCAATGCTTCGTGTGTGTTTGTTTCAAACTTAATCATAGAGTCGTAGAAACACAGACTGGTTTGGTTTGGAAAGGATCTCTCAAGCTCATCCTGTCCGACACCCTGCAGGGAGCAGGGACATCTGCACCCAGAGCAGGGGCCTCAGAGCCCCAAGGGCCAACCTGACCTGGCATGGTGCCAGGGTTGAGTGCATAAACCAAAACCATTTCACTTGAAAGTAGTGAGAAATGTGTGCATTCCCTCCTGTGAGGCTCAGAAGAGGACGTTTTGACTGTTTCTCATCTCTTTCGCAGACCAATACCAGGACTTGGGGGGAAGGGTCCCAGCACAAGTTGCTTGGTGGTGACCAAGCCATGTGGCTCTGTACAGGTCAAACATCCACCTCCAATCTGCAGAGAGATGTGAAGAGCCGAGGGATCACCAGCTGAGACCCAGCAACCGCGCGTCACTGTGGTTAATGGCTTAACTATGGGGTACGGCTTTTCTTTCCATCTATGCAAGTCCTGGGTGTAGGTTTTTACAGACTTGTTTGTTCGTAACTGTTCAGTAGATCTTTTCTGCAAACATGGTTCAGTCTCTGGGTTGTTCACAAACATGCTTGCTCAGCGTTCCTCTGTCCCAGAGCAGTGTTCCTGCTCCCTTAATGAATCCCAGCTCTTCGTTACTACACCTATCACATGAGATTGCTTCTGCTTCCTGAGTGGGTGCAATAGAATAGACATATGGAATAAAAAGTAAATTAAACAAAAAATGAAGAGTGGAGGGGAAAAAGGTTTCATTGATATTTCCAGGAAGAAGAAACGAAGAACGCGCTGCAAAGGGCAACCTTTCCCCATGGTGGAAGAGCAGTGAGGCAGCGTCGAGGCAATAGCAGACATACTCAGCATCAACCATGGTCCAAAGCCATAACCCTGAGTCGTGATGAGTCAAAACCACGGGAAAGGACAAAGCTGCAGTGTTCTCACCTCCAGTAAAAGCGAAACCTGTGCTGTCCAGCCCATTTCACCCTGCGCTCTCATCCTCACCATATAAATCTCAATCATGGTGTGAAGCTTGTATCGCAAGCAGAGCAGAACGGAAAGCAAATTTCCTATTTCCCCAAGGAGCTCTTACGGTTTCCAAACAGTTTTCCACGCTGAACCTGAGATAGGGTGGAAAATCTCCACTTTTTGTGAACTGGAATTAATGAACTTGCGAATTTCAGCTTGGCTGAGAAGCTCTATTGATCTTAATTTTATTTTTGTTTCCCTAGAAAATTACTTCTATTTCATAATGGAAAAGAATTGAGTTAGAAAAAAAAAATGACCCAACACGCCTCTTTTCCCAGGTGCCATTCTGGCTGCTTTGACACATCAGTCACATTTTTTCCCTTGGAAATTTTCCAAAAATGGGGGATTTGTGGACACAGATTCTGTATCCTATCATGCAATGTATGTTGGCAAATTTAACCTTGCAATAAGGGTTGTTGGGTTTGGTTTTTTTTTAATTAAATAAATCATTCAAATACCAAAGGATACCTGGCAGATGTGGGATTCATCCCACCTCAGCAGAGCCGCCCATACCCCAGGCAGCCACATCCCAGATGGGATAACTGGAGTTGCAGCCTGGGGAGTGTTTCAGCAAACCCATCAATGTGTTTGGAATATTTTTTCAGTTCCTCAGTGCACCTTGTAATTGAATCAGATAAACACGGGGGAGGTACAGCGATATTCAGGTGTCGCTAAGCACTAGTTGTATGAGTATCTTTCAGCTCCTCTGAGCTCACTGACAGTGACTTATTTCTGTCTTTGTAAGCACTGCTGTTTATGATGGACGAGTTCACAGGGCAATAAACAGGATAAAAAGCCAGGCTGAAGAATTTTGTTACTAGAAAATCTATTTATTTCAAGTACACCAGCTATTTCTATTATGGGACCTTTAAGAAATAATTCTGCATCTTGAAGTAGGTTAAAGAAGATTCATTTTCCAAGGAAAAAATCCTTCCTCAAAGCCATTTTATCTCCTTGGACAAAGCATGAAATTAGGAACTTATCCTAAAATCACTGAAATCAAAAGCAGGTCTTTCCCTTAACGGTAGGGGGTCATAAATCAACCTGGATGTGAAGAGCTGAGCGGTACTGTTGTAACAGCTGGCACATGGAGCAGTGATGGGGCTGGAGATACGCAGTACCAATAAACACATGGGTGTCAACCAACAAAAGACGGGATTTTACTGGGTTGAGTGGCAGAGGTGACACCTGAGGTCTTCATACTGCACCCAAGATGTTTCTGGATCAGGATGATTTTCCCAGATCTCGTCTTTTGCTGTACTTTTTGCCTAGCTCAGTGACCACAGTCACAGTACGCAGTGGTGTAAAGGGGGACAAAACGATCAAAGGCTCTTGTTTAATTCTCAGAAAGGAAAATATGAGGGGCCCAGGTGTGCACCGGCCCAGGCATGGGCAGCCCAGGCTGTGTATGTACCCTGCGGTCCCCAAACAGTGTGAAGCTCCTGTTGTACCTCACCTTCAAAATTAGCCTGCTCCTGCTGTGCAGAAGACTTTATTTCTGTTAAAATAAAGGAGATGCAGGGTTTGACCCCAGGATGGGGCGAGTCGGTTTATAGTATCGGTCTACAACAGTCTGTTCTGTCCTGGTCTGTCTTCAGTTCGTCAGGGACACATCTTTGGAGTGTGCTGCTGAGGGCATCGCCTCCCGTGTCAGCGGATATTAATTCTATCCTTCAGCTGAACAACCCACCTTCAATAACCATCAATTTCAACATCCATCCCGGTGAGGCTCAGCTTGATCTGGACGGGTACCAAAAGAGGAGGGAGCATCTTGTTCCGAGGATGTGCTCACGGAGGAAGGCACCGGGGAAGCCGGAGGGAGGATAAATGCCACGGTTAAACTTGTGCCAAGCTGTTTACTTAATGAGTCCTAAAGTCTCCCTTTTTTAATCCAATGGTTTAATCTCATTTCAGTTTAACTGATCAAAGGAGAAAGGGAAGCTGAGTAGGATCACCTGTACTGGGGGAAGGACCCATCTATTCAATTAGATAGATTTAGAGACAAAATGATTGTGGGTTTTTTTTTTCCCAAAGAAAACACAGCTGTTAGTTCATTATGCTTAACCTTAATTTATCAATGTGTTTTCTCTTTCCTCAGAAGCTCTCAAACTCCTTCTCAAGAGCTGGTCATCAGCAGAAGGAGGAGGAGTCCGTAGACCCCAAACTCCCATCCTGAAGCCGCTTGTCCCCGCGGTTGTGCAGGGTTTTCCAGCCCATGGCCAATTTGTTGTTACTTGTCCTGTTTGGCTTTTTTATTATGCCAGCTCAAAGCTTCTCTCTCATGCTGATCAAATCTAAAATAATTACTATAATTGGAAAAATTGTATCTGTCTTCCTGGGAATTAAATATTTAGACTCTCAGACGAATGGGCCATGCTTATTTCTGTTAAAGGTTCATGCTCTCAAATGTCACGGTAAGTTAAATGTACCTTGAAAAATAATCTCATTTCTAGTTACTTTACTTTTCATTCCATTTTCCCTCCATATAAATTACCCTCACTAATTCAATCAGAGGGTTTGACATGTGGCTGCCTGGGTGTGACAGCTGGGAAAACAACTGTCACCTCTGACACGGGAAGAAGGGAAACGGGCTGGTGAGAAAAGCCAAAGAGGGTGAACATCTCCCTTCGGGCCACACACC
>NW_010404171.1:23668-26722 GCF_000710305.1 Buceros rhinoceros silvestris | reverse complement strand
CTCTTCATGTCACTGCTCTTTTGTTATGAGCATCTTCTCTGCTGGGGAGTTGACCTCTAGCTGCAGATGGACTTGCAGAAATGTCAGCACGTTAGAGTGCTCCGGAGGAGAGCATAGTCTGGGGGACCTTGGGGTTGTGTTTTAAGCAATGACTCAGAAGCCTCAGGGTGCTCTACCTGGCTCCTGCTCTCTGGCCAGGGATTGGTGCCAGAGGTAGGTGTGCTCCTAAGAAAAGTCTTCAGAGAAACCCTGTGCTCAACAGCTGCTCGTGTGCGAACAGCAATGGAAGAGGCAAGAAACTCCATGGGAGTTTGCAAACAGAAAACCTCATAAGAACCAAAACTTAAGGAAAAAACAGCCATAATTAAAAGAGGTTTTGAAAGCCCTAACGCTGCACTATTTCAATCACTGCATTTGACACCCACTCATTTCGAAGCAATTTATGACAATTAAGACAGGCATTGTAACACAGCGTTAAAAACTCTGGCAAATTACATTCCATTAAGCCACCCGGGAATGTTTGCAAGCCTACTTATTTTTTCCCTTTATTTAATAAGAGCACAGCGTTTACATAAAACATTATTTTTGAGCACTCAGAGCCAGAGCTCATCTTCCCTCAGGGAGGTGGCTCTGGGGAGGGGGCAAAGCCTTTTGGTTGCTGCTGGTCCTTCCTGGGACACGAAACTGGGATCTGGGTCAGCAACAGGGTGATGGGGAGCCACCTCTTCACTCATCCTCATCCATTATCGCTTCATTGCTGCTAAATGCCTCTGAAAGCCCAAGTCCTGAGGGCCAGAACCGGCACTGGAGGATGTGCTTGAAGCAATTCCCATCAAGGTCCAGTGACTGTCATAATTTGATCCAGTCCAGGGCTGTTGCCAGACACAGGAAAGCCAGAGGGAAAACCACCTGATGTATCCCCAATGCTATTCCTCTGCTGATATACCCAGAAGCCCTTTGTCTTAACCGGCGATAAGAAAATCCACTTGTTTCTTGAATGAAATTATATTCTGGTGGGGGGTGAGATGGGGAAGTTTAATGATTTCTGCTCAATTAAACAAAGCCGCAGTTCCCCCGGCAGCCAGAGTTATCAGAGAGCAGAGAAAAAAAAGGAAAGAAGTCAGGATGTTTCCTTCTGGATTTTTCCAGGGGAAATATTTCCATCTTGCAAATTACTGAGTATTATTTTTTCAAGGGGCGGGTGGGGGTCAAGAAGGGCCAGGATCAGAAAACCGATGAAGCCGTTTCAAAGCAGCGCGGACACTACTTGCTTCGCGTGACTTGTAAAACAATCCTTCCCCTCAACTTTCCTTTCACTAAGGTGAACATGCAGTGAGAAAAAATGTCCTATCAGCAGAGTGTGACAAACGTGCTTTGGTGTTCTTTGGTTTTTTTTTTCCCCAGCCCATTTTTCCATCTTCCTTTACTTACTATTAATTAAAGGCAGCAGTTTCCTGGCCCCACCTTTCCTGTGCTGCTGACTGGCAACATGGGCAGGAGCGATGCTCTGCTCAGTAGAACCACGGGGGAGATGGGGCAAGTCCTTGTGCCGTGTTTCCCCTGGAGTCTTTTCAAGCCATGAATTTGCTCCTTTCTTTAAGTACAACAAGTGTGCGGGAGGGAAAACAGGGCTGGACCCGTCAGTGGTTGAAGTTCTTGGGTTTGTTTGTGTTTTCTTTCATTTCATGCCTCTTCATGCACCAGGACCAGGATAAAACAGCATCTCCATCTCTCTCCTAAGTGCTCCTCAGCTCGGCACTCGGTTCATGATGAGCTGCCAGGGAGAAAAATGTGACTCTTGTTCAGCATTATAATCAGACAAACAATTTGTAAAAAATAATCTTTTTGACAGATCGTATTCCTTTTCCTGCATGAACACAGCTTGTGGGCTTTTCTTTCCCCTTCATCAATTTTCTTCTTCCCTCCGAGGCAGTAGATGAGTTGAGTGGATCTCAGTGCAGTGATTCAGAGATTAAAGTAGAAAACTGCAGTTTTTTTGACGGGACATGTTGACAGATGATGGTTTCTCTGTTCCAAACCACCTCAGTGCCTGGTCATAGCTAAACACGGTGTCAATCAGACCCGAACGCATCCTGCCCTTCTCCAAATGCCCCCCAGCTTCCCCCAGCCCTGCACTGCTGCTATGAGGGCATCATCGAGACACCGTATTTAAGGAAAGCTGATAAAGGAGCAGTTTTGGCCTGGAGAGGCTTAACCAGGTGAGCCAGGAGTGCTCGCATTACAGCTGGAGATGAGCACGTGGTGGTGACCCTCCTGCACCCGTCGGGGGATGGACAGAGGGACCAGGGGGCCAAGGCATCACCGGAGCTTCACCATGTATAGTGCAGGTTGGAGGTTTACAGGTGCTTTATATGGTGCTTTGCCTGGGGAGGCTTCAGGAGATTTACTTGAGTGTGAATGGAGGCAAGAGCCTCCTCTATGCCAGTTGTCATGGCATGGGCTGGGGAACAGCACTGAGCACGTGGGGATTTGCACACTGAGAGTTTGCTCATTAATAACTCAGAAACCAGCACGTTGGTGAAGCTGGGTTCTCCCTGCTGCTGTGCAAAGCTCCAGCCTCCACCAAAGCCCAGGGAAGACGTCCATGACTCTGCCTCCCTGTAAAGCTCAGGAAAGCAAAGCTCGGGGTCTGTCCCCAATGCACTGGGGAGCCAGTGAGGTTCCACTGGGACTGGAGCAAGCATTGACTGGGGTGAGCCAAAAGCCAGTCTCATGCAACAGGGATTTTGGCCCCAGAGGATTATTTTTAGGCCAATCTCAGCACAGGAGTGGTAATAAGGGAGATTTTTGTGATCTTTCATTTACCTCTTGTCTGTGCAGAGGTGTCAGCTGGGGCTGACAGTGCCCAAAGACCCAGGTGGCCTCAGACCTCAGGAATACGCTCAAAAATCTTCCTCCAGAGACTAGAAAAACAGAGCAGGGTCCTGCTGTACCCATGTGCTGAAAGGTGTTCGACGAGGAAGGTGAAGTGACTGGAAAAGGCCACATCTCTGCTACTGGTGGAGGATGTCAGGGGCAGCACTGGGTGTCCTC
>NW_010404171.1:0-23566 GCF_000710305.1 Buceros rhinoceros silvestris | reverse complement strand
CCCGGGTGGCTGAGGGGAGCTGCCGCTCCCCTTGATTTCAGAAAGATTTTATTTCAGGTAAAAGTGGAGCTGAGCATTTGTCATTGTGAAAAGTAATAGCTGAATCGATCATTTGAGCCGGTCTTTGGGCCATGGGGTAAGGAACTTGGGCCAAGCACTTAGGGCAGCATCGCAGCCATTTTGGTGTAATAGTGCTTGAACTTCTCAGAGCCACATGGATTATTTTGTTCAAACTTGGGGCAAATCTCCAGCTCCATCTTTCTTTGTTTCCCTTGAAGCCGTTTGCCAAAGAAAAATGCTGTTTATCTAAACCCTGCTTTCACCTGCAAGGTGCTTTTAGCTTTTTGCACTTACCATGTCAGTCTATGAAAAGCGTTAACAGTGATTTTGATTTAAAAATGTATTTCTTTTTCCTGGCAAATGGAATGTTTTGAAGCTGGAGGAAAAAGCTGGCTGTGAGCACTCTCTCATCTCCCTCCCCCACAGCAAAACCTGCCTGAGATGGAAAGATAGCTGGGAAGTCAGCAGGGGAACTAATGAGGGTTTGAAGACAGGCTCTACAAAGATCCTGTTCTGGACAATCCCGAAGATGACATTTATTTACATAAACCACATAATTGAAATGTCAGAAGAGAACAATTAACTGACGTGAGCATCAATGGAAGCAGCACTGCGACTTTCTGCTTTCCTTAGAAAAGGGAAGATGGGTTTGGGCTGCTTTTCCTTTTTCGTTCGTTTTGTTCATCTCTTTTCAATGCACCAAGCATGGTGATCTACTTAATACTATGTGTGGCAGGAGAAAAAGGGGTTTAGCCTCCTGCATCTCAGTTGACGTTCCTCCGGCAGCGTGGGTAAGGTCTCATCAGGCAGTGATGGCTTTTTTAGAGTGTAAATGGCATCTTCCCTCTTGTGCACAAAGCACAGGGGGCATCACAGTGATGGGCCAAGGGATGCCCCATCCTCTGCAGTCCCGTGGATGGCCAGGGCAGGGTCTTCCGCAGCAGCAGGTGACCTTTGTTAAAAAACATTTCAAAGCATTAATGCCAGAGCTGGCTCCCTCCAGGCTGGATTCCTGCAGCCTGAGGCTGAGGCTGGTGCAAGGGCAGCTCCAGCCCGACCCAGGGCTGCACACCCAGAGACGGTCTGAGAGGTGGAAGACAAGCAGAAAAAGCTGAAAGCAGGAAAGCTGCACCTTCCCCACAGGATTTTAACCTGGTGGAGGTGTTTTCAGGTTTCTGCTTGATTTTTGTGGTTCACCCTAGGCTTATTCCCTCCTCTGAGGCTGGAAGAGCCTCAGTGGTCTCACAGCAGCTGGTCAGAGAAGGTTGCATAAAATACTTGCAGCCTGTACACAGTCCTTGGTCTCCAGCCCATTCATCCTTTCCTTGTAGCTGACCTGTTGAAATTTGGTGGCAATGATAACACTATTCAGGGGATGATCCTTTCAGCATTTCTGGCTGAGTTTTCATGCATTTCATTAAAAAGAACCCATTTTTACAACCAGCATCACATTTTTCCAAAGAGACACTTAATGAGACCATTAGCACGAGTGGTCAGCTTGTTGGCTCTCTCACGTAGCTCCGCACCAGAGCCTTCTCCTCATTGTTCTACTTTCCCTTGTTGTCATGAGGAGATGTGCACCAGGCTGATCATCTGAGGGCGGTAAATAGGGTCAAAAGCAGATGTTTCCCACAAAACTCTCAGTTCATGGCAGCACGCGGTGAGGAGAACGTGACAGTAACCAGAGCTGGCAGCGAGCAGTGGAAAATGTATTTGTAAGAGCTTTGATTATACTGTCAGCTGGAATTTCTGGAGAGGACACAAAGCATTTAAACATTGGCTGCTTACTGCTGGGAGGCCAAATTCTCCTTATTCTTGTAATTCAAATGTTGGTTTAGGAGAAGAGCTATGGAATGCATTTACCTCTTGGTGCACACACACATCTTGTGCCATGACACAGAGGATGAGGAGGCTCTGTGTATACTCACAGAGGCTTGATGCTCGTGTGTCTGAAGGATGCTCTCCTCAATGCACTGAGGAGTTTCCCTTCCCTCTGTCCCAGAGTACAGCCCTGGGGAAGCAATGGGGTGACAGGAGGGGACATTGTGACAATCTCAAGTGGTGCCTGAGCCCGGCCTCACCCCCAGCCTGTGCATAGAGACACAGAGACTTTCTAAAATTCACTCTTATCCATAAAGCAAACTAAACGTGTAGAAACTACAGTGACCAAACCGTGTTTGTGGAGGACAGAGTAAGGGCTGTGGGAGGAGCGGGAGCTTTGATTCTCCCCAGCACAGGTTTCAGGGCAGGGAACACAGACCCTGAGAAGTTTCTGGTTTAGAACCACGAGTTCCATGAAGCAAGAAGTGATAGTCTGCAATTAATTAAAGATAAGAGTTTGCTTGCTCAGCTCTCCCATCTCTCCATGTAAGCTGCAGAAGCAAAGCTCTGCCCTCCTTTGGAAGCCAGCAGAGACTTTATAGCTGCTGACTTGTTTTTGTATGAATCTTTCCACATTTGTCTGGCCAGGGGGGTTGAATGAGGCTGGTCTCCTGGGAGGATGAGCCCTGTTTGTGTTACGTGACCGATGAGGGAGTTTACTCACTTCCCCACCCGCTGCCTGCAGCCCAGCCCTGAGCAGAGCTACCACCGAGCTGCTCGGTAGCAGTGGCCCATGGAAGGCAAAACTACCCCTTCTGCACTTGTTAAGTTGCTCAGAGAACATCCTCAGCCTGGGTGCCTCGGTCCATCTTCTGCCATGAGCTCTGCAGACTCTGCTGTAACTCAGCACTGTTCCCCACACTAGAAATGGTGTGAGGATGCTGCCCCGTGAGCAAGGAACCCTCTGCTGGAAGAGCACAAGAGCTGTTTGCTGTGTTTGTCAGCCGTGTAGATGCTACAGCAAACCCACCAGCTCTCTGATTTTTGGCAATAGACTTGGGTCGGCTTTATACAGTAGCCCACTGCCAGGTTTCCAGACAAGTGACCACTGTGCGTGGCCGAAGAAAGTCTCCCAGGGTTTTGCAGAAAGCACAAAGCAGTTTTACAACCAAATTGGTCCTTGCAGAAATAAATTGGAATTTGTGGACTGAGACAGATGAATGCAGCCTGCGCCCCCCCCCACCCCGCCCCACTTTAATCTCTTGCACGCTTGAACCCTTTTGGATTTTAAAAGCCTCTCCTACGAAGAGCTCATACACCGCAGCAATCATAAAAATGATCGTCTATTCATGAGGCCCGAAGGCAACCCTTAATCATAAGCTCGTGTCTGAAAAAGGCACTCCATCATTAGGGGATAAGTGTATGAAATGGAAATACAGCCAAGGACTTCGGTGGATTTCAATTTACTCGAGGTGTGATCCTGCTCTGCAGGGCTCAGCGCAGGGGACGCTTCATGGCTGCACCCCAAAAGCTGCAACAGGCAGCTCTGTGCACTGCCCACAGCCAGCACCGCAGGCACCAGCACGCAGGAGGGGCTGTCCCCAGGGTGCTGGGCACACAGGGCAGCTCAGGCACCACCGCTGAGTGCTCCACCTCCACCACATGTGCCTTACCGGGGACTGAGGACACCCAGTTGATTTTAAGAGGGTGGAAAAGGACTTTGAGCTGCTTTGATAGGCTCCTGCTGCAGCAGGGAATTGCACTGCCTGGCAGAAGAAATGGACCCAAAATGAACAGATTGCTCCTTTTTCCACTATCGCTGATATCTCTGACCATTACTGTCCTCCGGGAAGAGCAGCTGTGGATTAAATGTGCAACCTCTCCCTTTTGCTCTCTTATCCAACGTCCCCTGAGCTGCTGAGCAGCCTTGACTCAGTTCTGGCTGATTTAATTCCCTTCAGTAATGATTCACCCAGTTAATAGGTTCTCGAAAGGGGCTGGTTAAGGAAGGAGAAACTGCAAACATTTCCACATAGAGAAAAGTTTTTGCCTTACATCTCAGTGGTTTTGTCACCTTCTTCAGCTGTCTCATGTTTGGGACAACCCTCCCCTTTTTGCTCTACCTGTGAACACAGGTCAAATGAGCTGTGTGATGTTTTGGAAAAAAACCACGACTCACCCCATTCCCCCCCATTCCATTTTCTCTCCTAAACAGACATGAAATGAAAAATTTGGGTGGTAACTCATGGTCTAGACACTGTGTTGCTAATGCTGCCACAAAGTCCTGCTGGCTCAAAGTTTGATTGTGCTGTTTCCTCTGCGACTCCTAACAGGATCTGGAAAATATCTACACAGCCAGAAGAGCTCCAGCTAAGTGCAGCTACTGCTAAGCAAGAGCTGATTACGGCCCCACGATTGTCAGGGACCGTATCTTGTTCCTGGGGTGCCAGTAAGCCCCTCATCCTCGCAGCAGGGTGGGAAGGAGTGGCCAGTCCCTCCTGGAGGAAAATTCCTGCCTTGGAGAAAACTTCTTTCAAATGTCCTGAAAACTCAAAGAGAAAGATGGGAAGTTCATTAACTCCGCAGGAGGAGAAAGCTCAGTGTCTTGGCAGGCTTCTAACCACTGTGCAAGGGGCAAGAGGCCAAGAGGCAGCAATCCCGGGTCCTCACAGCCCTGTTTTGCCTCACACCATCCAGGAGGTGAATTCTGCACCTCACGGATACAGCAGCCAGGGAGTGTCTGCAGGTGTCCCACCTAGGAAGGACGTGTCAACGAAATCCTGCCCAGAGTCCTTTGGGTGCCCAAAGGTCACAGTGGTGGTTCCCCACCTCCTCATCCCAAACTGACCACAGTACTCTGCCTCTGCCTTCACCCATCTGCCAGCCTGTCCTCTCCCCAACAGCAGCTGGTGCATGGGGACATCAACATGTGCAGTGACTCCCTTCAGCCCTCTGGAGATGGCCTGGCTTTGATCCAGAAAGATTTAGGGTAATAGTTTTACAGCTCCTGACTGTTCTCTTCTCTGTCCACCTCCTGCCTGCCCTTTGACTGTGAAGCCAAAAACGTGAGACTCGCGGGCTGGGTTTGTATTGCTGGTACAGAGTGTTTTGCTGACACTCTTGAACTATGCATCCAGAGCCCTATGAGCTCTGTCATGATCACAGCCTGCGACCGACTCCTAGGGATGGGAGTTACGAGACTTTATGATCCCTCCCTCACCTTTATAGATTTGAATTCATCCTTGGACAAAAGCTGGTGTCATAAAATGCCAGGAATTTTGGCTCGGGAAAGCCCACGTCCTGTACCCTCTCATCCTGCAGTTACTGGGCAGATAAATGTTCTCAGCCAGGGAACATCCATGGGAGCACGACGTGGCTTGACTAAATGCCAGCAGAGCTGATGTAATCGTTCACAGGCTGGGGCTGGGCTGGTAAAATGTGCTACAGCCTTGTGCACGTCCTATCAGCATCATCCCAAACCAAGGAGCAGCAGGGAGAGCTGGGGGAATGGCAGCTGACGGCTCATCCATTGTCTCCTGAGCCTGGTGGCCACTCTCCTGGCTCTCTCTGTTTCCTCACACATAAGCTGATGGAGAAAGTGTGAAATATTGGAAAGATGAGGGTGAAAGGATTGTTACAGCTTGTAGAGAGGAAAGCTCCCCGAGCTGGGAAGGACAGCAGCGTCAGCACTGATTTCAGTCTGCAAAACCCCAACATCTTCTGTCTGTGCGCAGCTCAGAAGCGCTGGTCTTGCTCCGCTTTGTGTTGTTGGCCCGAGCCAGGCTAAGTTGGGAAGGTGATGGATTGCCCCAGCCTCAAGGCTGAACGAGAGTTGCTCACTGCCCCCTGCGGACCTCCAGCTGTCCAGAAGGCATCGGTCTACCTGTCAGTGCCCGCAAGAAAGCCAGGAGGAATTAGCAGGAACTGGGAATATTTCTTAATAATTAGTAAAATTTGGGTTGTTCTTTTTCCAGTAACAATAATTGATCCCTTCCAGGCTACCTGTGTGTCAGCCTTTGCTATTCTGCAGTTTCCTGTTTCCCTGACCACCGAGCAACAGAAACAGGGTGTTTTCTGCACATATCTCAGATGGTTTGGTGCTGCTTTGATTTAAAGAAATTAGAAGCCATTGATTGGAAAGACATCTCTGTCCCTAACATGGAAGGTCACTGGCAACAGTATGAATTTTTAAAGGATGAAACAATCAGTATTTTAAAGAAATAAAGGAAATTTCTTCCCATCTTCACAGTTATTTCCTTTCTGTAAGAATGTTTTTTAAATCTCCCAAACTACCCTATGACAGACAGTTCGGTTTCTTGAGTAACTCTGCATGACTGTGAAAAAGTCATTCAGTTCCTCTTTCCTGTCATATGTTTACATAAATCCTCTAAGAATCAGCAATAAAATACTTCACTTCCCATTTCTTTTTAAAAGAATATTTTTTTTTACCCACTATGGCCCTTTCCCTGACAATTTCATCCTCTCCTGCTTCTGTTTTACTTCCAGAGAGGCTGGGCTTGCGATGCTTGAAGCAGATCTTGGTGCAGCATTTGAGAGGAGCAGAGATGTTCCTCCCTGGAGACCTGCCTTGTGGTCTGGCTTCTTTTTTTCATTCTCCAAATAGATAATAAAAGGCTTTTAAAGAGAAAGTATAAAGTTTCTCTCCATAGATGAAGAAGCATCACAAACAGAGACACGGTGGGTTGATACGACTGAATCACAGGACCTAAGGGAAAAGGAACAAATAGGGGATAATTCTCCATGGAGGAATAATTTTCCATGAAATTATCACACTGCTGCAGCGGTGTCCACTGGCAAGTGCCTCCTGGCGTGGTCTGCAGGTCAGGTGAGCTGAGGCACACGTCCAGAACCCCAGTTTGAAGCTGTTTCCAATGTGTTTGGGGTAAAATCCATCTCAGCAGGAGAGGGTATTACTGCAGCGGCTGATTTTCCTCACTACACGACAGTACTATGGACAATGAACGAGCAAGATTTTCCTTATTCCCATCAAGACCCCCAGGACTGAAATATTGTCATAGGAGCCAGGTGTCTAAAAATGTTTGTCAACATGGGCTTGCTTCAAACATGAATTTTGTTACTGCCTAGTCCTCCTAGATATTCAAGCTGCTCACCCTTCCCATCCTCCTTTATTTTTTCTTCTGAGAAAAACTTAAGAGGAACTTGTAGGACTGAAGTGCCTATGCCTGGCACATGGAACAAGTTGTAGTAACCAGAATATTCCCCTATACACACAATTTTTTTTAAATAAGGATGTGGTAGTGAGGTTGTCATAGAAACAACTGTGTTCTTCCCCCCCAGAACGGTCAGGACAGGCTGTCGTTCCTCATTCGTAGAGGAATGCAGCTGGGATGTGATCCCGAGGGTTCGTCGCTCCTCCCGAGGCATCAGTGGGGAGTAAAGGCACGCAGCACCCTGAAGAATGAGCTCTCCTTCCGGTGCACCCCAAGGGTTTTGGTCTGGATGAAGACAGGCGTGGTGCCTGTTCCTCTGAGCAGCTGAAATGTTTGGGTCCCACTGAAGCCTTTCTTTAGGCAAACTTCTTTTGGAGGAACTTTGAAAAACTTTCAGTGAGATTCAAGACTTTTGATGAGATAAATTAGTCCTCGTGCATTGGGGGATGAGTATGTTCAAGGGAAGGGGGAGTGCAAAGCCTCTGGTAACGAAGGAGCTTGGAGTGAGCGGACAGAGTGAGGGGTGGGGGGGGGCGGGTGCTGGAGGCAACCTTCCTCGCAGGCTTTCATCACCCCTTTGGTTAATCGTGGACTTCAGTGTTGGTTTAATAGCTCAAATAACACCAGATCAAAGTGCAGTTTGCTCACAGCGTGGCTTGGGCAGGGTCTGTTGGCACATGAAATGTGTGTTCATCTCATGTATACAAACCATGAGCAAGAGGACAAATGACAAACAGCAAATAGCTGTTTCCCAAACAAGCTGTAAAATCAATGTTCAAGATGAACATGTTTATCAAAGGCCACTGAGTTACCAAATAATATCCGATGATGGTATTAATGGCAAGTCCAGCTGGGGTTATTTGTTCCTGGACCTATTAACCGCACTGACCTTTCGCTGTTTGGCCTGTTCTCCTCGTTCCTCTTCAGCTGGGATTTATTTCTCAGGGCTCTGAAGACCATCCTGCCACTTTGGACATGGGAAAGGGGATCTAATCACGGAAACAGCCTTGCGAACCACCTTGCAATCATCCTGCAAACGTCCCTTGTATGAGGAATTCTTGGATCTGCTTTAAAGTTCTTCATTGCTCCTGATGCTAACCCAGTGTGCGACCCAGCAATCAGACACAGCCTGGGAATAAAACAGGTCACTAGCGAGTGCTGTTCACGGCCGTAAAGCTGTTACTGCTACTTTTATTACTGCTGAGACTGATGCTGTAATGCAATTTACTTAGAGGGGCCAGCAGGACTAAGAGACAACCCAGAAACTGCTTGGAAAAATAGCTTTAATATAATTTCCACTTCTGTGCAGGTTGTTTCATAATTACGCTGCAAATTACCTCAAAGAAAACCTTGGAGAACAACAGACAAACCTGCCCTGTTCAGATGTCTTCTTTAAGACACAGCTGGTGCTACTGGCTGCCCTTGTGGCTGTTCTCCATGGAGGCTGAATTAAAGATCAGTATTTAAATACCTGTATTATTTGTACCCTGTGTCAGGGGTCCAAAAGCAGAGACAGAACCTTCCAAGAACTCTCACCTGGGCATGTCAGTGCTGGCATCTGCCACTTCAGTAAGAACGTTTTTAGTCACCTGTGACACAGTTGTTCTAAGCCTCCGTCTTCAACAAAATCAGTTATTTATTATAAAAATACTACACACATATTATCTCCCATTGCTCTGTGACCTTCTTTGCTGCCCTTGCAGAATGTCACCCACTTTGAAGTAATAAATAAGTTTTTAATGGGTCTTCAATCCTGCTTTTCCCTGAAGTCCCTGCACTAGCCGTCATTTATCACAGCATTAATTCCTTCCTCTCCCTGTAAGCAGGGCAGAAAACTCTCTGACTTTCCAGAAATTAAACCTTGTTTTCATAACCGGGAATCTCTCAGGATAATAAACAAAAAAATTCCTAACGAAGCCAAAAAAGTCCACACTTTTCATACAGATTACCAGGTAGAGCTCAAGCCAACGGGATGCTCTAGCTCACCTGTGACCCTGGCTTGTATGACAGTCAGCTAAAACATCTTCTAAAACATTTCCTGCTAATTCCTCCACTTACGAATGGAGTATGAAAAAAATAATATAAAAACATATTTACATGCTAGAGCAGCGGCTTTAACAAATTTTTTAAAAATCATTAATTAAAGAAAAAATAATTACTGAAACTTAAATTTGTTGCGTCTGATGTTCACCTCATTCTCACTCTGACAACTTGCTCTACTCATCTCTTACCACGTGAACAGGGCAGCGATTACCCTCCTGCCAAGACGTCACCAGAGCGGGATGGTCCTTGACTGGCCTAAAGCGAAGGTCAGGCTAAAGTAGTTCACAAAGGTATGTCAAACTGATGGGCTTTCATTCGGGAAAGCTCCTTTTACAACCAGTATGGGCCAGAAGGTTATTTGTACTCAGCAGTCACAGAGAAGACCATGGCACTTTTCTTTTCCTCTCTCTAATGCAAAACTTTTGAATCAAAAGAAGAGTTTTGGGTCCTGGTGCATTTTCTCCTCATCCCATCTGCCATAATCAGAACCCAAGTTTCACTCTTGTTCCACTTTACTTTTTCCCTTTGGTGGGTGCGTAAGTTCAGTCTGCACCTTTTGGAAGGTTTTTGTGAATATTTCTATGACCCTAATGGTCACGGTCATATTTTTCCCTCTATTTTATGTGGACACCTAGAGAGGACCCAACAGACAGCACTGTCCAGAGGTTGGGCCTAAGTGACCCAAACTCTTTCAACACCACAGCTCTGAACACCAGGGCACCCTTTGAAGTGTTCTGTTCTTCTGGTGCAGCCAAAGCCCGTTTTACACCCAACCGTGCAGCGCTGTAGGTACAGCATACAAGATGTGTGATCCACCCACTAGGCTGTAAGATTTGAGCAGAAAGAACAGGCTGGAATATGCTGCCAAGGTGCTGAAGGTGTTTGAAGACAGGCAGAACAAAGGAGAATGTTATCAGTCTACCACAATAATCTTTAGTACCTGTTTGAAGTTCTGTGTGCGGAAAAGCACAGTAGAGACCCAATTTACTTCTTTTTAATCTACATTTCTCTCTAATAAGGATTCAACATCTGGACTATAAAAATATAATCATGAAGAGGAAATCTATCAAAAAATCAAAACAAACCTCTTGAACACACGGCCTGTAAAATAGAGGCTTGGGTCAAACGCCCTCACTGACGCAGCTGGTTTTCAAAGAGCTGGTAGTGGCTTTTAGCAGGGGTCAACAGCTGAACAGGGCTCTGCCCATCCTGGCAATAGAAATGCTCGAGAGAACACAAATAGCTGTCCCTGCAAAAGCCAGACAGGCTAATGGCCTCTCCTCCCCTTGACAGAGCAGGGCTCATCCGTCACAAGCGGCCCCTGGCTCAGGGAGCTTGGTGTGTTTTTCTTTTTGAGTGGTTTGTTCTCTCTCTCTTTGAGCAGCTGCTTTTGAAAAGTAAAGAACTGTAACACAGGAAACCATAGCGGAATCTGTTCTGTGTCATCCTTCTTCCCCTTTTTTTGACACGTCAAATGCTCAACCAAGTGGCCTGTTGAGCTAAGGGTAAGTGACACTTGTTCCATCGCTCTGCTGGAGCAGAGGAATCTGCTGCGTTCTCCAGGTCGGGCAGCAGCACAAACAGGGGCTTTGCTGCCAGGAAATACCCGGAACAGATCAAGAACTCAATTCAACACCCAACTGCTTAAGTTAAAAGTCACGATTGTATTCACAAGCTGTTTAGGGTTGGGTTTGTTTTTTATTTTCTGAAAAAAACCCCTAAATTTATTGACGTGGAGGTTAAAAATCCCTGGACTCGTTTTCAGATGACACCAGCAGGTGTCACGCGCCCAGGTGTTCTTGCCTATAGGCAGATTGTCACCTAACCAGTGCAAACCTTTTTCTTTCACTAATAATGTTTGAGCAGCTTAGAAGTCTGTCATCTGTTTCCTTGCTGATGGTGTGACCTTCTGTCAAGCGAGCGGTTTTATTGCTCTCATTTCACGCTGCCTGAAAATGCTGGCAAGCTATAAATGTTATATTTACATCTGTGTATAGTGGTAGTAGTATTATTAACAATAAATATTCACTCAACATATTCCCTTATTGAAGAGAACCCCCAAATATCACATACTCTGCAAATTATGCATATATGACACATTCTAGAGGTAATGCACTCCCTTTCAGCCGTGTTTTAAACTCACTGTACTTTGATAGGCAAGGTTTCATACAACTTTTAAAGGCAAGACTCAAAGCCCACCATGCTACTATAGTAATGCATCTGAACCCAAATAAAATGCAGTGAACATAGTACTTCTGTGATAATATTATCCATGTATTTTTTAAGGAAAATTCTAGATTCCATTTTTCTTTCTGATTTTGCACAGTTAATACAGAGATTACTACTGATAACCTGCTAATTTAAGAACAACAGGGTAGTGTATGCGGCGGGCCATGCACTTTTGCCTGTCAATAAATATGCTGTTTGCTTTCACAGCTATTTCTTTTTCTAAATTCATCCGTATGTCTTCCAGGTTCCTCAGAGACTGTTCAGATTCCAGCAGTTTTTTCTTCAGGGATTCAACAGACTCCATTAGTTCTTCAACTTCACTGATCAACCTGAACAGAATTACATTAAGGAATTAAAAAGCAGAGCAGAAGCTGCTCAGTGTTCAAAAAGACACATGAACTCAACCTAAAGACCAGCTGCTATAGGATCATAACAGTCAAGAACAAAGGACCTCAGCGTGGTCCTACAGACTTGGTCAAAAGCAGAGGTCACCTTCACAGCTTCTCTACATAAGTCTCCCACGGTTGAGGTCGTAGCAAGGATGTCTTTTGCCACTAAGCACAGCAAAACTATCCATCCTCACCTTCTCCTGCTCCGTAGGACACTAAAAATTGCTAGAGAAGTTGCCCACTTTGGCTGGCTCAGCATTTCACTACGCCTGGTTTTTGCTGTCCGTTCACTGGTATAAAACTCGAGTATTAAAGACAATACATGCACCAGAGATCAGAAAGCAGTCGGCACTTCAGAAGCCTCCAAGCTTTGAAAGAAGCAGCAGCACATTATTCTAACTGAAAGTCCATGGGGGCTGGGGCTTTACTGCAATCTGCCTGCAGAGAAGGCACAGATTTACTTCCTGGGAAAACCAGATCCTCGAGTGCTACGAAACCAGGCAACAACAAACAGCACCAGCCGGGCAGTTAAAGACATGCCCATTCAGCAACGGACTTGCATGTGTCCTTAAATCCCCTTAATGGCCAGGAACATACTGGAAAGTTCATACACGGCTGGTTTGCTGAATCGGGACCCTCAGTGGAGTGTCCGAGATGCTGTAAAGCATCTGGATTAACCGTTACTTCTTCCTTGCTGTGTAAGAGCAGCGTATTGGCTTTGAGTGGCGGCACCTTCGCTACAAGGCTATCGTAAACCTGCAAAAGCTGATTCCCCACTTTTCCTAAGGGGAGGAAAACGTGAAGGAGTAGAATCAATTACAAAGCTTATAACGAGATCAAAACTGACAAATGTGACATCCAGACCTTTAATTTGAAAGGATTTGTTGACCTCCAGTTTTAAAACGGATTATTATTGAAAACCAAATGCCATCAGCTCGATGCTTCCTCGTACTGAGGTCTGCATGTGCAGCCCATTGACATTCTCAGCACTTGAGGCAAAATTCACTGAGCACACAGTCCACCTTGTGGTGAGCAAAGCGGGTTGCCAGTGAGCTGCATGCTAACAGGTTTTTTTGGATCATCTAAATCAAAAAGGTTTAGAGAGCTCAGAGAAGAAAGCATGGAGACAAAAGGCAGAGCTGAGTCTATGGATTTTCTATGGGTCAACACGTTGCGTTAAAATGGTATTTTCCTCACAGGGATTTCAGTCAATTGAATTATTTCTGACTTAGATCAGAATCAAACCAGGTCCTAAAAGCTAAAGGCTGCGTGTTGTCAATAAAGAGTGCAAAATCTGTCTAACATCACTTCTGGAGAGAATGGACACCTTGGAGGACTCGTTTAATAGTGTTTACCTGTATTGTGCTTCATCTCTGCAGAGCTCTGCCTTGGGCCTGAAAGACCTGTCATACAGCCTGGTTTGAGCAGCTTTCATTGGGGCTTCTTTGTCTCTGATGGCTTGTCTGAGAGCAACAATGCTGGCTTCTTTATCTCCAGTCTCCTTAAGGACCTAAAGAGGATACCCGAGAAAAAGAACCCTTTAAAAACCAGAGACAGTGTCTCTGCATGCCCTACATCTGTTCTGGGTCCTAGTGTACCAGTTCAAGCTTTGACCTCCTATTTGGCTGGGATACAGAAGAAATAGAAATACAAAGGTGGTTTTGACCTCTTCATTTCTACTACTACACTGAGAATCTGATATTTGGTCTAAAAAGAAGCAGAAAATATTCCACAGCCTGTTCAAAAATTCTTCCATGTCTCCTGACAACATATCCCACCTCCATGAACTGCTTTTAATTGTAAATTTAAATTATTCCCCCAAAATTCCAGAGAACTGCAGATCAGCTGGGAAATGCCCCAGTTTCTGGCATTAGTGAAGAAACAGAAGACGACAGGGAATTCTGAAGTCCATTTCTTCTTTAGAGAAGCACAACATATAGCAGAAAAAGCTGAACTGGAGCTGCAATCCAGCTCTGAAGACTCTTAGCAGACATTGAGCTGCCACAAAATAATGTTGGAGACCTGATACGGACCCTTTTTTCTAGAGGATCAATTTACTTCGATCGTCTCAGGTGTGTACCATGCTTGTAGCCAGCACTCAAAAACCACCACGTACTTTTCTCAAATGATACTCCAGTTTGTGTTTTGCATCATCCAGCTCTTCGCAGCGTTTGGTGAAAGCCTTGTTAACAGCAGCACTTTGCATCTTCAGGTCTTCAGATACGTCGTGAAGAATATTGTCAATCAAGACACGGAGATTGATGGAAGCCAGTTTTTCTTGTTCTGCCCTATCGATGTTGTCATGACTGAACTTGGCCCATGTCTCTGGTGTGGAGGCACTGGAAGAAGAGGAGAATGGTCCTCTTTTGTTCAGGTCATATTTACAAAGACAATCTGAAGCTGGTTCTCTCCCTTCAAAAGTGTGTTCAACCTCTGTCTGGTTTTGCTGTTACATGCAATTAGACTTACCATGAAGGAAGAAGTCAAATCCTTTATAAAATTAATAAACTCTTATTCATAAACCTCTTGTTCTAAGGGAAGTAATACTTGACTCAAATTCACCCAAAGTTCTTCCACCTTTAGCTACCACTACTAAGGCAAAGAAAGTAGACACATACTTCTCTATGCAAGCACAAGCAGTTAAGTCACCAGCAAATAAACACATGAATATACTCAAGCTCTACAGTCCGTGCCTGCTCTGAAAAAGAAACAAGATCTCCGGTTATACGTTGCCATGTCGAGCAGCAGAAGGAACTACGCAGCACTCAGGACACCGCGTCATCTGAACGCTCCCTGACAGGGCAGGGTGAAGCAGCACGGTTGGTGGTAATAGGAATAATCTGTGTACGGGGAGCAGCACCTGCCTTTCCCAAAAGGACATGCCTGCTGATGTCAAACTCTGACTCGTGGCAGGATTTAGATCAGCCTTTAAAAGTATAAAGCGAATTATTTCCAAGAAAGACGTCCACAAGCTCAGCTTGCATACAGCAAGCCAGCGTTGCCAGCAGTGGTGGCAGCACTGCGTTACTATCCGTACAGCTCTTTCAGGACTGTGACATTTTATGTCCAAAGCAGCAGCAATCGCACCTCTGATTCAGAGCAGGGTGACTGCACAGGATGTGTGGGGTCTCACCAGGGCCATCGGTGAGGGATGATGACCGTAACTACTCACCTCTCTTCAAACTTCACTGAGCCAGGGTGGAACTGGGTGTTGGTGCTCTGGCTACTGTATCTTCCACATTGGTCGTCGATGTTGTACGTTTCAACTTTGTCTGACCAGTCCGTTTCACAAATCTCTTTGCACTGTCGATTTAATCTGAAAAGTCATTATTATCACACGTTGGTAGTGGAAAATGATACCATTAACAAAACCATCACAGACAGGGTCTGAGCCTTTGTCTTCTGAAGAGCGAGGAGAATACAAACCTCCCTTTTTTTCTTGAAAATCCTAACCAAACTGTCTTTGCCACAACTACCTGCTAGAGCAACAGTAAACCTGCTGCGTTGACCACTTCTCTAGACGTTCTGTACTGTTCTGTGCCTACTGATGGCTTAGAGCTCTTACAGCCCAAGACAAAGGAGTTGTTGGGCTTTGGATGTAGCATAATAATCTAAACCACAGAGGATTCATTCAATAGTGGTGACAGGTTCAACTCTTATGGGAGAAGAGGTAGGAGGTTGCCCAGCAGAACACTCTTCCATGGTAAGACATCAGGTAGTGCTAGTAGAAGCACTCTTTCACTAGTACATTGAGTGTGACTCAAATTTAAGACCTCCATAAAGCAGTGACCCTACATCATTCCCCCAGCCCTCCTCCTATCTCGCCTCTCCAAGACTGCAGCACGCAGACAGTGTCATTTGTCCTTGGGAGATACAATGATAAAGCAGTGACCCTACATCATTCCCCCAGCCCTCCTCCTATCTCGCCTCTCCAAGACTGCAGCACGCAGACAGTGTCATTTGTCCTTGGGAGATACAATGGATGTTCTCCTCTTGATGCAGGCTGGGCTTTCAGACGAATTGCCCACACAACTCTGGATATTCAGAGTTAAAACTGCTTCTTTGTGGTCAGTTAAATGAGTTACACGTCACCCAGTTAATTAGAACGACTTCAGATGACAAAAGACAGCGGGTCATTATCAGCTGTTAGCACCAGGTGTCACTGTCACCCAAGGAATCAGACAGACTCTGCTGGTCAATTGTACTAAACCATGGTACTAGATGGTACTAAATCGATCTTAACTGTCAAAAGCGAAGCCTAAACTCAGCACCTCCTCTCATACTCTGTTGTAACAGAACTACTTGAAATCATTTTGCATTTATATACACTCTAAAAACAATATTTGATTTTATCTGGTAGAATAGCACTAATTGGAAGAGATTAATAAGTTTAAAAAACTACATTGTCAAGGTTTCCAGCAGGAAACACCTTCATACTGATGCACTTTAGGATTCAGGTAACATCTTTCCAGAGGGCTTGTTCTAAATGAAAAGCAAGTGTTCCTTTTGAGCTGCACTGAACATCCTCACTGACACAGAAGGTAGAGAGAAGTTTCTTTTTTTGAGTTGATAGTGACAGCTGGCAGCAAAATCCTCATTTGGAAAGGTCCTTTCACTAGATAAATGATTTTAAAAGAGCCTGTACTACAAAAGGTGCAGTGAGGTAGAGTGATGTCCAGATAATACTGTTATTGTACCTAAGTTTAGTGTTGGAAAATGAGAGAACTGAAGACACATAGTGGAAGCCAGGACTGGAAATCTAAAGTGTGGCTCTAGGGCATGGCTCTTATCTTACCTCACCCTGCTAGAAAATGCTGCCTTTTCACCCCTGAGTTCCTCTTTGCAGGTTTAAATGGCATTCTCATGGGTCATAAACTGGCAGTGGTAAGATCATTACCCACGGGGCTTTGTGGGAATTACTCGGCTAGTGAATTAGCTACTGAGGTATGGTGAAAATGCCTTACCGCATCTGGTTACCAGCTTGCATCAAGGTTCTTTTCAAAAGCTCCTGGATATTTCGGATAAGTTCAGCTTCCTAGATAAAAACATGGAGACTTCTGTGATGCCCAGAGCAGCACACACTCTCCTGCAGAGCAATTTGATTTCTGTGGTTGTGGAGAAATCCTTAAACCTTCCACACGTTACCCGCTCTCACCCTGTTATTGCAAGACACCGTTTTCCCAGGTGTCAGCAGATCCTGAGGCACCTCAGTAGGAAGTCTGAGCAGCAGCAATTATTGCATGTGCATTCTATGAAGAAGTCCATGTTCCACCACATTAAACAGTACCTGAATTACTTGTACTGCTTCAGCAGGGAAAAAGAAGACAAGAGCACCATGCTCAGACACAGAGCAGTGTCACGGTTTTGGTGCAGGAAAACCACCTGATTCTTTTTGTCATTTTACATCCATGACAGCCATCCCGTGGCAGCTAAGGGAGTACAGACTTACTAAGAAACCTTATTCCCAGATCACTGCTGACACTTGTGGATCCTCGCACTGGTTTTTTGAGTGCGTATGTTCCTGCAGTGCCAGTTTCTCCAGCATAAGAAACCAACAGGGACCATAAAAAAAAAAAACCAAAAACAGTTTTAAATGGGAAAGGAGAATCATGATTGGAAAGCAAATCTTATTTTTAAGGCTCTAAAAGAGCACAATTAAAACAAACACACAGGTGAAGGTATCAGCTTACAAACTGTGAGAACATGAACGCTCGCTTTCTGCGGGGAGGAAGGTTACAATGGCTGAGTTTTCAAAGTAAAAATTCAGAAGGATTTTAAAGGGTTAGAAAGATCCAGCACTGGAAATTACGTATTATGCTATTATTTTGCATTGGGTAGTCAGTCTCCATGTAAATAAAGAGACACTCCGTTTCCTGTGAGTAATTAAGGTCTCGAGTAATTAACTTCTCTCACATGGAAAGAGTGAAATAATGCAAAAATCAAGAATTCCCTTGTTGAATGACCTAAAAGAAAACTTAAAAGTGGATTCCCTGTGAGGAGCTCTGCATTCAAATATCGCATTTCACACTGTTCACAAGACAGTTCTCATAATTAATGGCAGTCTAAGGCTCGTTAGAGCGAATACGTGGGCATAAATTACAATGAATTTTCAACACTTATCTCCTAAAAGATTTTTCTTAACTTTTAAAACAGTTAAGAAGTCAGTTTGTCTGGCTGGGAGCAGCTGTGGCACTAGGCTGAAGATGAAGGTCCTCTGGTCTAGGTGACTCAGCCCCAGCTGTACTGTAAGATATGTTGGTACAATCCCACCGCCCACCCATCTCTGTGGCCCGTGGTGGGACTGACATGGGAGAAGGTCCCCACCGCACCACCACCTGCCAGGCAGCACCACCTGCACATGAGCAGGATCTGGGCATCCCACGTACCATGGGGAGGACTTGGAAACCACCACATCTGCTCCTTCATGTTGTCTTTGCAGAGTAAATTCCAGCCACAAGCTTGGCAGAGAGGAGCACGGCTCTCCCAGATCATGTGTTTTCAGCCCTCAAACGGGGGGATTCCATGCTGAAATCCTGGGGGCAGATGTGGGTTTTAGCTAGTGGCAGATTAGATTATGCGGGGTGTGCAGAGTTGTGTGGGCAATTCGTCTGAAAGCCCAGCCTGCATCAAGAGGAGAACCACATGAAGAAGTTTTAGTAGCATCTCTGGTTCAGAGGACAACGTTAACCGGGATTTGCATTTCTGCAGTTCATGAGAGGACTTGGAGGATGAAATGCCTTTTTTTTCTCCTTATTTTCCCCATATATGTCTTCATGTGCTGCCTATTAAAATGAAATACTGTCAAATCTGGAGTGATCTTGGCTTCTTTTCAGCTGTCATCTCCGCAGTTCATACTAATAATAAACCTGTTATTATAAATGGTTGTCAATTAACAGGGAGAGAACATTTCACAGTTTAGTGTGCCATTTATTTTATTACAGTATTGAATGTTTATGATGCAAAAGATGAATTGGCCTCGAATCTAGTGATAAAACCATCCCAGTTCATGACTTTGTAAGGGTCTAATTAATGGTGCAAAGAAAATTTTTAAGAGCAGATGTTCGTGCCTTCCATGAATTTACGAATTCAGGGGTTTCTTTGCAGCCTGCCTGACTTGCAGATGTCGGCAATGTCTAAATACAGCACCCAGAACAGCAGGGAGAGCAGCTAAGAGGAACCGGGAGAACCCCGCGAGAGAGGCGGTGCAGTCGCCCTTGATTACAAATCCAGCTGCATCCATCCATGAGTAACAATGGGACACCGGATGTCCCAGAGATCAGCACAGCAAATCAAAGCGAGTGAGCGCAGAGATCTCGCTGGTTTTTGACCCCAAGCAGCGTGTAACAGGAAGGCTGTTATTCATTACGGCTGGGAGTTAAAGCAGGTGACAGTCTCCAACAGTCTTCTCAGCACAGGAAGGACACGGACCTGCTGAAGTGGGTCCAGAGGAGGCCACAAACGTGATCCAAGGCTGGGACACCCCTGCTGGGAGGACAGGGGAGAGAGTCGGGGGTGTTCAGCCTGGAGAGGAGGAGGCTCTGGGAAGACCTTAGTGTGTCCTCTCACTTACAGGAGCCTCTAAAGAAAGATGGGGACAGACTTTTCAGCAGGGGTTGTTGGGACAGGACAAGGGGTGACAGGTTTAAACGAAAACAAGGAGATAGCCCCATCCCTGGCACTATCCCAGGTCAGGTTGGCCCTTGGGGATCTGAGCCCCCTGCTCTGGTTGTGGATGTCCCTGCTCCCTGCAGGGCGGTTGGACTGGGTGAGCTTGAGAGGTCCCTTCCAACCCAAAGCATTTGATGAGTCTACGATTCAAAATCTCAGCTCTGAGACCGGCCTTTTTCCTGCTGGTCTCTAAGAATCATTTCAAAATCCGCACTCTGCAGATGTTGAAAGAAAGCACCGTGCTCTGAAGTGGGCTGTCTACGTACAGGACTGTCCTACTGTGCCCTGCTTCACTCGGCAAAGCTACAGATCAAGGTGTTTCAAAATGGGATTCTGTTTTTGCCTTGCCCCGTCACTGCAGTTAGCAGGAAAACATCCATCTGTATCCTTTTGCTGCTTTTTTAAACTTTAATTTTACGCAGTTGACAGGATCTTGGCTAATGCCTTTGTCTTCAGCACCAGGGAATAGCTGGGGCTGACTTCATCGTTGAAGCAAACACCCAACAAATCAACATGCTGAGGCTAAGGTGAAACAATGGCATAAACATAAGTACATCCACTTATTCCACACTCATCTCTGGCACTCAGCTAATGAGTTTGGATCCCGGACATGTGGGAATGACCTTGAGATGCAATATATATGCAGCTGGAACATGATTTATTGACAGTGTACCACCACGTGACAAGTCCTTTGCTAGGGCTTACATTTTCAATACTAAATGCATGCACATAATCACACCAAACTGTCATTAAACTCATGCAAAGGGGGTTCAGAGGAGATGTCATACGGGTTCTGAAAGTCAAAAGCCTCACACAACCCAGACACCTGTAGGGCTCTGTATGAATTCAGCTATTGCCACTGCAGCAGCATGAAGAAATAAGATTATTCTGTTTGAGAGATTTTATCTGCTTTTTTTTCATCAAAGATCCTTCTTTACTGGAAAAACAGTTGTGTCCTCCTGCTTTTTTTTTCTTAACCAAAGCTGCGTTAAGAAAAGATGAAAATGCTGTTAAGTGGAGTCAATGAACTTCCGAGTAATGGTGCATTTTACTATGCATGAGAGGAGCTTTCACTTAAATTCCCTCATCCAGCAGTGGCTGTTCAGTGGTGGCATCTATCACAACAGGAGGTCTCAATATGACCACCCGCTGCAAAGTGAATGGGACAGATGAGCCGGAACCAAAAATCCCTACAAGAAAGAGATGGTGTGTCAGAAAACAGAAAAAACCCCCAATATTACCTGGATGCATAAAACCTCCATCAAAGATACTTCTGTTTTCTGTGTGAGTCATCTGCAGTGATTCCTACTGCACAGACGAAAGCGCTGTTACATGTGGAGATTCAACACTGCTTCTGTACGAGTGTTTGATGTTGTCTCTGTAAACGGCATCTGCCGAGGGGCTGCTCAAAGGTGGGTATCTTGGCAGGATGCTCTGGGAACTGGGAAATGTTCTTCACTGCTGCAGAAAGCTGAAAGCAGGAACAGAGGCTGTGCCCTGTGGGAAGCTTTGCCATGGCGATGTGGAAGGCAGCCCCTCGCCCAGCCAGATGCAGATTCCCCCGTGATGGCAGGAACATGGCAAAGACACCAGAGAATGACACCAACACAAGCCTGGGCTGCCAGGACGAGAGGAAGCTTTCCAAAGGAAGGAAAATGCCCTAGCATACCAATTAACTGTAATCAAAACTGCAAGGAAAGGAACATTTGTTCCCTAATGCAGCTGACTTCTGTGTTATCTTCTCAGTTTTTACATGAGAAGAAATTCCTCCTGCTGTCCCTTGAATTATCATTTCTTATGAGAGTTACGCTTAGGAAGTGACTGGACGAGTTCAGAAAAAGCCTGTCAGTACTTTAGGGGTACAATCTGCATAACTCCTCCAAAGGAGTAAAGGTTGTAACACAGAGCTACCAGTGAACCGGGCCATTAGCTTGGAAATTTGCACAGTGAACGTCAGAATTCAGGGAAAAGCAGCTCTAAGTGCCCAGAATTATTAGTCAGTTTTGGAGAGATTAAGAAATCCAAGGTACCACCCGATTTCTTGCAGTGAAAGAGGTACAGAGTACAGGTGCAGCCTAAAGAGCCAGGGAAGCCACACAGGGCACAGTTTAAGATCTCTTCGCAAACATTTGTGCCATAAAACTCCTTACTCCGTGAAAATGGGCAGGGTATTACTGATATTCCTCTTCCTTCTGCACTACAAAGGTCATTGGCATAGCAACAAAAGCTTCATTTCTCAAGAGCCCATCTGCTGCCAGTACACACGCCTCGTCTGAACTCACAGCGCTCCTTTCTGATGACAATGTCCTTGGCCGTGGACGGTCTGACGTCACAAGCACGCAATCACAATTTCAGGTGAAGAAGTAGCAGCAGCAGATGGGCTTCTGAGCAATGAACAAACTATTCGCTGAGATCAGGAGGAAAGAACTACAGGAGAGAAAACCTTCCAGAAAATGGTGGGGGTTTGGTAAATGCGGCATTTCTCTAAAACATCAGCAGCTGGTGAAAAGAATTTCTGTAACCTGAATTTTGTTGTGATTCGCACACTGAAATATCGACACGCAAACTCTCACATGTTAATGGGTTTGACTGGAACAACCTCTTAAATACTGATCACAATGCAGCAATTGTACACAATTCCTATCCAAAATACTGCTAAATACTCTCATCCTATCAGCTACGTAAGTCTCTTCAATATTTTTCTAACAACAAATATTAATCATCTGGTTTAATCAGTCATTCATCATGAATCAACTTACACAGCGTATTGGAGGCTGCAGGCAAATAATCAGTAATTTATTTCTGTGACACTAGAATATGTATCATCCCAGAATGAAAAATGACCCCAAATCTGTTGTCTGTAACACATGCAGCCACAATAATTACATCGGCAGTGCTGGATCTCGGTGGCAGATAACAAAGTGTCAGCTGGAGTCAAGACTCCTCTGTGGGGGGAGAAGGATCAAGCAAATTTCAGGACAGTCTCAGGTTTGTTGAAGACCCTCGATCAGAAATACCACCTGTCTGTGCCCCCCGCTTGCCCAGAGCCATCATCTCATGCAGTTGTAACACAAGTACCTTGTACTGTTCATGGTGCCATCCTGCAGGACATCTAAAAGGAGAGTTTGTGCTGAGACACTGTAGTACAGTGCTGGATCACCACCTCATCGTGAACCTTGGCATCAGACTCAACAGTGAAAGGTAATGGCAGAGGCTGTCAGATTTGGACAGACTGAGCGTGGAAACAGGCCAGGAGCATCTCACTGGTCCTCAAGTGTCTGCTGATTGGGTACTGCATTTTTACAGCCTAACCTGCAGAGCTGAGGGACTTCAAGCCAAGCAGAGGCTGGAAGAAGTTTAATGCCAGAATAGGATGCTCATCTTGGGTCAGGAAACCTCTGTGTTGATTTTGTTTGGATCTGGTCTGAGTGGGGGGGATCTGGTCTCCTCTAGGCCTACTCATGTGATTTTAAATGCTTTTTAAACAGAGGAAGAACTTTAAACAGCCCTTCTTAAACCTAGGAGTGACAGACAGAGCCTGCTGGCTGCCAGGGAGGGACCCAAGGCCTCTGTGCTTTGCCAGAAGATACCTTCAGGAGCTGCAATTACCACCTGTTGACCAAGCTGTTCATCCTTTGAGAGACCAGAGCAGCACTAAGGGCTGTCAGCAACCCTCAACATCCTAACATCCTGCTCACCTTCAGCAACTCTCTCTCCACTTCATCACTGACCAGGTCCGGGGGCTGCCTCCTCTCCCGACACTGCAGGTTATCGGTGGCAATGGCATAGGGCACCTCGGTGGCATCGAGAGCCCTTTCCAGCCGCAGCTTCTGGGCTGCCAGCAGACCAGTCTCAGCATCCAGGTCCTCAATCTCCTTCTGGAGCTCGGCCTTCCAGAAGTGTATGTCCTTCAGGCGCTGGCCCAGAGTGGCCGTGGAGGCCTGCTGGGCGTGTTGGGCAGCGAGAGCAGCGTGTTTGGCCAGGTCCTTGGCCTCGACCCGGCCGTGTTCGGCCTGCTCGCAGCTGGCGAAGGCCTTGTGGTACAGATCGGTGTTGCTCTGGTACCACTCGGCAGGCATGTACTTGGCAGTACGGAAGCCGGCCGTGGCCAGGCCGCTGGAGGAGTCGGGCCCCGTGTTCACCGCCACCTCCCACGCCTTCATG
>NW_010404170.1:0-16820 GCF_000710305.1 Buceros rhinoceros silvestris | reverse complement strand
TGAACTTCAGAGGTCCCTTCCAACCCAAAGCATTCTACTATTCTTTAAGAACAAATAGGAAAAAAAATGATGATTAGAAAATTATAGTCAAAGACTTTGAGACAGAGTTGTTTTTCTAACATTATAGGGGAATAAACTTCTAAATCTTTTAGAATCACAGAATCATTTATGTTGGAAAAGACCTTTAAGATCATCAAGTCCAACTGTTAACCCAGCACTGTCAAGTCCACCATTAAACCATGTCCCTAAGCACATCCACACGTTGTCTAAATACCCGCAGGTACAGTGACTATGGTTTTATCTAATTCGTTGCACTCATTTCAGGTTGCAAAGTGGGGAAAATTTGATGACTTTTAGGAGAACTGGGGACGCTGAAGGGATGATTAACCTCTGTTCAAATTATACATTGATTGTTTCTCCATATAAATCATCTTTTCATTTAATGAAGTGAGAAATACTGATGGAAACTGTTATATGGAAATATGGTGAAATGCTGATTTTAAGATCATTTTGTCTGGATTTTTATCCCCTTTTATCGTTTAATAGATAAATACTGGTTTCACATTACACCTTTTACTATAGTTAAGTATTCCAGACAAAGGCTATCTTGGCACCTCTCTAACTGTTACATAATTTTCCCAAGTACCTACCTCTAGACGATATTTTATTTGTTGTGGCTCAAGAAAAGTTTTGCAGATTTGGTTACATTAATGCTTGCTTGGAATTATAAGGCAAGCAAATAGTGGTGTTAATACATGTTTAAAGCTAGTCTTGAGCTGGTTTCATTTGGAATTTCTTTTCCGTTTTCCAGTTGTGTTCTTTAACTGCGATCTTAGATGCAACTGTGGTAGATTATGTGGTAATGTGTAGATTAGAGCATTAGAAAATTTCTTTACGCTTGTACATTAGATTCATAAATTTTGAGATATATACTTTTTTCTTTCATAATCTAGTTTCCCCAAAATCCATGAAGCACGTGAAAAGAAATTGTATACAATTCTCCTAGATATAAAAACACAAAAGAGTAACAAACTTGAGGTTCCTTAAATTGAGGATGCCTCCTCTTTTTGCAACGTTTCCTACTCACACAAAAGCTGTTTACTATCAGATTCCTTCAAACCCTTCACTGAATTTCAGCCTGATTTCAGCTGGCTCAGTGCAGTGGGATTGCTTTTTAGTTATCATGGTTAGGTTCTGCTATTTGCTTTCTGTAACTACAATGCTAAAGATTTGCTTCCACAAGTTAGTAGAGGTGGAAACTTCCCTGAGCTTGCCAGTGAGACTGTACTTTTTCATTTAGGCACATGTTCAGCCTTCATGTGCTTTCACAGAATAACTGTGCTTTCATGTATTTATGTTCTCAGTCCTTAATGCCTTTTGGGAAAAGTTTTAAAGATGTGTGTGGAATTAGCATACCGTTTTTTCACTACTTATAGTGAGTTAATACATCATCCCAGAATTTTTCTTTTTGGAAAATTAATCTATGCTATATAAATTGACATCCTATGCTATGCTATGTAGCACAGTATTAAATATTTACTTGAAATATTATTCAGTTATGTCTAAACTGTCTGCCGTGGTGACATCTCATACTTAACCCGAGACTGTCTAAAATGCAGGAAAATGGAAGTCAGTCTACAGAAGGCTTGTAAAAAACTTGGGCGATTCATCTGAGCTGAAAGACTTCCTTTGGCCCAACTGCTACCGCTACCTTAGCAGCAATCACAGAGTAGATGTACCCTAAGAAATACCAAGTTATTTTGAAGATGTCCATGTTTAGACTTGTGGCTGGAGTATCATGGGTTAACTCATAGTTCTAGATAATCCTGTTTGGATGTAACAAATTGTGCTAAATGGGTGTGTACAAAACCATGCAGCTTGTGCAAAATGTCCTATATTCTAGTCTTTTTGCCTTTGTGGAGTTTTTTAGAAGGTGAGCAAAATCCAGGTTTTTGACAGATTGTTATCCCTAGTGATGGCTGCTGTGTTCCCAAGGGGCTGGAGAGATTCATTGCTAACCACAGAAGATAAACACAAGAAAGTTTCCTAAAGCTATAGATCCATGTAAAGTAAAACAGGACAGCTTCATTTGGTAAGGCTGCAAGTTTTAAAAAGCATAATGAGAATATTTCACTGGATAATGGTTCCACTTGAGGGAAATGCAGGAATAAATTTGTAACTTGATATAGTCTTTAGATACACCAAAGACTACAACAGGTTTCTGGCCTCAGTAGAAGTCAGAATTCAGTTTTATTTTTTCCAGACTTGACTCAAATATTTTGTATGTGTTAAGCAGAGACAATTATTGCTTCCTTCTGAAGAGCTCTTGTCCCAGCAGTAGGCCGTTGCTTATTTATATGGCTTATGGCCCTTACTTAGGAGATACAACTGTCAAAGCTACCTCCAAACATCCTAACAAACAGGACACAGCTGTGACTTACACAGTCCTGAAGTCTGGCAGCTCAGGGTTTTTCCAAACATCTGTGAATTTTGATTCCTCCTCCTACATACAAGAGTTCAGTCCTCTCAAAATATGAGCAAAAAGCACTGCGATACTCAAGTAATGTACTTGAGAAAGACTCCTGTTATTTCTGTTTCTGTGGATTCTGCAGGAGTAACATGGTAGCATCAGATAGCTGATCAGTCAAATATTAGGGGTCTTCTTTGCCTAGAGCCGTCAGTGGAGACGGCTGTGTAGGAGCACTACAGAGCGATAACTGCTCTTCATTATCAGAGCTTTTTTAATAACAAAAGTTTTTGTGGAGAGACCAGCTCATGGAATCAGTTTTCTAAATATCTCTCTTTCACAGTGATAAGAAAATTTGCATTCAACTACAATATCCTGCAGTTTTTCAGACCATAGTCTTTTGTTATCTATCTTTCTCCTCTCTTTTTTCCTAATTTCTGTAAGAATGGGACAGCGGCACCAGTTCTGTTAAGCCATCAGAACACTGATTTTATCAGGGATGCTGAATGTACAAAATCCTAACAACCTTTAAAACAAAGCCACAAAGACTTAAGGCAGTTGCATACTAATGTAATAACCAAAAGGTTTGTCCCTAAAATTACTGCTGTATATTACAGATAATAAGATCCTGCCTTTTGTCTGGAGAACTGATGATCCACCAGCCATTTTCACAGCTTTGACACTAACTCCCCTCTTTATCGTGAACAAAACACTTCTCTACATGCAGTCTGCCACAGTCCTCTAATACTGTACGCAGCTGACCTTGGCAAAAGGGGTGCTGCAACTCTGGCATCCTCTTTGAGATGGAGGTAAATGTGTTGTATGGGAACATCTTAATTGTTCCACAGTATTCTGCAGTCTTTCTTTCCGAGTGGCTTTAGATAGGTTCTTCAAGTAAGGAATTCTAACTTGTGAAGAAAAAAAAAAAAATTTTTTTTCTAGTCTGCATAGGATCTTATGGCAATGGTCATTAACAGAGACCACACAGAACAAGCGAGGCAGTTAGACAGGGTGATACGTACAGTGAAGGGAGGAATGCTCTCTTCATGTGAACATCATTCACCTTAGTGTATCTTTATAGTGTTGAAAATTACAGAATAAAAATGAAGGTCGCTAGCCATGATGCATTCCTGTGCCCACCTACAGGTGTATGCATACTCCTGCACTGGAGGCGTGTAAGAGGGGCTTGAACTGGAGCCAGAGCTCGAGCCTGTGTGGTAGGGCAGAGCCATTCTGCTTTATACCCTTCTGCTGTCAGTGTGGCAGAGCTTTCAGCTGTTCTTCTAGTTGAGGACTGTCCTTACCTTACAAACCATAATTACATTTTAATTTACTGGGGTGGGGGGACGGATGGATGGACACAACGACAAGCTTTGTCTCGTTACTGCTTACTTATTTCTCTCACTTTCCTCTGATATTTTTAGCTCTCAAAAGGCTATGCCTAACAGCTTTCCCAATATCTAAGAATTTGAAAGTTGTTGCCTTATTTCAGGCTTGCCAAGAATTTAGTTAAGTGTCTTGGATACAGTCTTTAAGAGTACCGAAAGCCACCCTACTGCTTTAATGAAAATGGGGCTATGATGAAACCATAATTCATTTTCCTCTTATTTTGTGTAAAGGTTTATTAGCTTGTGATTTAAGCAAACCATCTGGTCCTGCTGACAATCCAAGTTATGTCAGACTCGATGCTTTCTCCCTGTAATATGTTACTTGAGGCAGTTAAATTACATACTTAAGTCCCAAGTCTGGCCTGTGCTTTTTCCATGTCTTAACATCTGTTCTGGGAAATCTTTCTGGGATCCAAACAAGTTTGCATGGAGCCAGAACTCTCGTCTTTGTCTTTCTTTTCATGTCTATTTCTTTTCCTTCTCTTTGTCTTGCAGTCTAATCAGTTCAACCAAGTAAAAGATAATGCAGTAATTTGCAGTCCTTTTATCATTTCAATAATGTTCACAGTGAAATGGAAAACACTTTTAGAACTCAAGAACTGCAGAAAAGTAGGAGACTGTCCTCTGTGAGAATGACACTTTGAGAAATGTTTATTTTTTCCAGTCCTTGTAGCGTTCTTACTACTGACTTGTAACTGCAAGAATTCTTGTTTTGCTGGCCTAATTAATTTTGGGCAAAAGTACAGATTTCTAGTACATTTTGTCTTGTAATGCTAAATTCTTGTTTATACAAGAAAGGTCTATGTTTAGAAAGCCAATAATTTTAAATATACAAGTTAGCCTGCTGAGGTGGTTTTGAAAAATAAGATCTCCAGTGATTGAGTTGTGCAATCATCATGGAAAATGACTTGTTTGTGTTGGTATTTTTATCTGTATTCTATAAAATTTCATGGTTTCGTATTCCACCTGGAGCTTCTGAGGCACGATAGTGAATATAAACCCCTATCCCATAGCCCATTGTGTCTATGTGTATATTGAAGGAAATATGATTTCTTTCCTTCAATCAGAAACATTAAAAAATGTCTGTTTTCAGGCATGTAATTAAACATTAAACTCTTAAGTTTCCTGTGTATTGCTTCACATGAAGTAGCATCACAGCATAGTAGAAGATAAATAGAAGATACCTACGACCATGTGGATGTTTGAAACTTTAGCTGAATCAATGAAAAAACTCATGAAGTTCAACAAGACCAAATGGAAGGTCCTGCACCTGATTCCAAGGCAATATCTAATATTCATACAGGGTAGGGGATGAATGAATTGAGAGCAGTCCTGTGGAGAAGGACTTGGGGATGCTTGTGGATGAGCACTCACAGTCCAGAAAGCCAGCCACGTCCAGGGCTGCATCAAAAGAAGCATGGCTAGCAGGTGGAGGGAGGTGATTCTCCTCCGCTCTACTCCGCTCTGGTCAGGCCCCACCTGGAGTACTGTGTCCAGCTCTGGACACCTCAGCGTAAGAAAGACATGGACCTGTTGGAACAGGTCCAGAGGAGGGCTACAAAAAATGATGAGAGGAGAGGAGCACCTCTGCTATGAGAACAGACTGAGAATTGGAGTTGTTTAGCCTGGAGAAGGGTCTGGAGAGACTTTTTTGGAACCTTTCCATATATAAAGGGGGCTTATAAGAAAGAGAGAGACACTTTTTACCAAGACCTGTAAGACTAGGGCCAGTTGTTCTAAACTGAAAGAAGGTAATTTTAGACAGGGCGCAAGGAAGAAACTATTTACAATGAGTGATGTTGTGTCTAGTGATGAGACACTAGAACAGGCTGCCCTGGAAAGTTATGGGTGCCCCGTCATTGGAAGTGTTCAGGGTCAGATTGGATGGGACTTTGGCATAAGAGTTGGGCTAGGTGATATTTAAAAGTCCCTTCCAACCCAAACCATTCTGGGAAAAAATGAGTAGTAGAGAGAAATGAAGTCTCTTCTGCAAAGATTGTTAATCTGCAGGTGTGGAAAAGCCTTGTCTAATACTAACATAAAACATTTTCTTATATAGTGTACCAATGCTATCCTTAATAAAAAATATTTATAAACATTGGAATTATGGATGCATTCGTATCCTGTCTTGTGAGACTGGCAAATTTGGCGTTGCAGTGTCTGTTGAGGTCATTCTTTAGCCTATGCCTTATTCTTTATATGTACATACCGTATAAATGTGGATTGCGTGGGTGGCCTTTTCAGAATAGAACCTCTGCCCTGCTAGTGTTTTTTGAAGTGCACAGCATTTTGTACTTTTTTTTTTTTTTTTTCCCCATTGCCTCTTTCTATTTGTAAAGTACCACTGTGGTCAATTACATCATGCTACCAGCACTCATGGTGCATTTGTTGTTTGGATGATGACCCAAAATTGCTCTGCTTCTCTGAAAAGGTATAAGCAGAAAATTAAGCTTCGTAACTATGTTCCTGAAAGGGCTGTGGAGGCCTTTTTCTGTGCAGTAGGGAAGTTCTTTTCAGGTGATGCTTTGTCACTGAGGAAGAAAAAGAGCTGCTGCACTGCTACACTGAAGTGCTTAGGGGATCCTGAAGCTGCTTTAGTTACCCTGTCTGTCTGGATTTACCTTAGCTATTGAAGCCTTTGGGCTCTGATTTTAGGAGGCAACCAATAGCAGCCACATTAGTTGATGTAACCTCCTTCCTGGCCTGAAATATTTACATTGTCTCAGGAATTTTCAGTAGTGCATTCATTCTTCTCACGTAAGAGGTGGGAATGTGAGCTTGCCTATCCTCATCATCAGTAATCTTTCCAGGAGCTAGTACAGAGGTTTGTAGGATCCCAGCCTCACTAATATCTTGCATATCCAGTCCTTTTCTCAATTTTACTATCCTTTTACTGACTTTTGGGCAACTTGACCAAGCTCTTTGCAAGTCCCTGGCTTCACATTACCCAATGGCCAGAAAAGCTTAACGGAAACATCACATACTTGGAGAGAATGTGGTAACTGTATGTCTATGCAACAGCCTGTTTTCTCATTTACTGTTGCATCAGAGGAGCCTGAAATTAGAATTTACAGGATCAAGGAGGTTAAAATGGTACATAGGCTCCTGAAAAGGGCTTAATTTTTTTTTGGTATTAGGTCGTTTATTTCTTTACAGCTAGCATTGAGATGGTAGAGAAACCTCTCCTGTGGTATTGCCTTTTCTATCTACCTTGTTTTCAGGCTTTCTAAGGCTATGTAATACTATGTAATACTAAAAAATCTGTCCTATGTTGACGTTTCCTTTTTCTGTTGCTATGAATCCCATACTGATCTAATTGACATGGTTTGCCCTCTTTCACATACTTCGTTGTCTCTCAGGAACTCTCTGCTCTAATGCAAACTTCATTCAGCTTCATGTTCTTCCTTAAAGATAAGCTGTCACCTGATCAGGTCACTTAAGGGCTAAAAACAATGAAGAAATAGTCTCCATTTAAGTTCCAAATAGTTCTCCCTTAAGCCTGCTCAGGATACACGAAGACCTTTCAAGCCTGTGTACAGAGAACTGAACCCCAGGTAAGTCACAGAGAGTCAAAGATGTACTCTGCTTTATATATTATCATTTGAGGAGAGAGAAAGAGGAGAGAGAGTGCACTCTTTACACCTTCTAAAATGGAAACTTTCTAGTTATACCTGACGGGGCACAAGCTTACCTGCAGTTAAATTGAAAATGTCAACAGCATGTCTCTGAAAATGTCTTGGTATGCCAAGAACTCTGGTTCTTGGCAAATGTTTCTTCTTCATTATATAATTAGCTGCTCTCAGGTAAAAAAAAAATCAAGGGTGGATTCAGAGTGTTTTGTATAGGCTAAAATTGGATGTGCTTTGCAAGCAGTTTGCTTCCAGTGAATATTCCTGTGTCATTTCTCACAGGACTGCTTACTGGGACATAAACAGACAGGTCTGCACTAAGATTCATAAGCTGCCAAATAAAATGTTTTGTTTTGTAGAAGTTTAATTGAAATGGTCCCATGGAATATCTAGTACTTGATAAATCTGAACAATTAAGTCTTTGTTGTGAATACAGTCATCACTGCTTTGGTGAATTTTGTCTTCAGTAAATCGCTTGACAAATGGTGCTTGCTGGAGAGGATGGAAGGTCATGACAGTTCCGTAAAATAAGTTGTTGGCAGGGTTTAAAAGCCACTTGCATTCCAGCCATTCCTAATGCATGATTAGATCACTTTTCTGTTACCCTGAAAAAATAGGGTATATAACCTTGGAATTAAAAGAACTAGCAAACAGAGCAATGAGAAAAATACTAAGTACCTGCAATAACCACTACTACAAAGTATTCCTGCAGAGTGAGATCTTGCCACCAAGCCCTAGGAGCCTTGGCCTGGATACTGGCCTCTAGCCTCGTTGTGTCGTCTCAACAGCACGGAGTTGTTATGTTACAGATCTGCTTCAAGCAAACCAGTCCTTCAGTGTTAGCATCACAAATCTTGGTGACTGGGGGTGGAATGAAAGATGTCAGAAATCTTTTAAACGTGATTATAGAAAAAGGTGTTGCTTCAAAGATTGTTTTATCTTGGCAACTGACAGATTGACACAAGCTGTTTTGATTATTGCAGTTGGCCGGGGACTTGTTTATTTGGGGTTGTTTTCTGTTTTAAGCAGAGGGTTTTGTAGTTGGCATGCCTCTTTTCAGTTCAAAGGAAAATATTTATGTAGGTAATACAAAGGAAGTAGAACCTCATACACTAGGACACCATCACTTCCCCAGCGTGTTGCTATTTTTCTCTTTCTAGGCATCAGTTGCTGTTGTAGTGGCATTTTTGCTATGCATTGTTTCTGCACTTTTTCTTTGCATTCCTTTCTGATATATCTTGCTATTTCGTTTTATGGTTTTTTTGCTTTGTCTTAAAAATTGATCTTGTTTTGCACACTGAACACTAATAAGACAGGAAAAGTTTGGTGGTTATATGCATGCTAGCCAGTTTGGACTATGTGTCACTGAAATTCTCCTTTGGTCTGTTGATTTCTGGATGAATTCTTGGCTGTACATTTTGAATAGTTTCTTATAATTGCACATGTTAAATTTCTCTTCATTTGCTGGGCCTAAGAAGAATGCTTGTTGTTGGTTGCATTTGGGTGGAAGTAGATAGGTGTTCTGCAGTAAACACTGCACAATGACTATGCTAGATTTTTATAAATTTGCTAATTTTGAGTTGTAGTGTTTCTTGCTCTATCACTGATTGAAGATGAAAACCAACCTTGTTATCCATGTTTGTCCTGAGTCGTTACTTTGCCTTTAGGAGTACAGTATTTATTAAAGCAAGAGGTGGTTTGTTCCCATAGCTTCCATCCTCCAGCACCTCTGTAGCAAGTGGTGTGCCCAACTCTCTTTGTAAAACCGTGTTAAGTAAAAAGTGAGCTTAATATAATTTCAGTAAAGCACTTCCAGAATGGAGCACAAGTTGATTGTTATGCCGGGATACAAATGCAATTCAGTGCTGCACTGTCGTGTTAAATTTATACCAAGTTTGATTATGTGCAACAGGAGCATCTGAGTTTCTGCTATTTGAAGCACATTCTAAAATTGTTTATGAATGCTTAGTTACGGTAGAAAGAGGAAATTTATATGGAAGAATTCAGTGAAAGTAATGTATACCATAGAGCATTATTATAAAATTATTTAAAGAATATCCAGGGGGTTTTGTATGTTATATGTAGCTATACTTGAGCACTTAGTGTGGTTTTGCATGTTAATTAGTGATAATTGTAGCTGAGACAGAACCTGCTCCAAGTGCAAAATAAAATATGGCTGTGTTCATCTGTGAAATATCTATGCTAGAATTTAGTGTCATATTAATTCTGAACCTTTCCCATTTGGTGAACATATGAGCATTGTTCTGCTGTACTGGTGTGCAGTCAGCAGCTCTTTGAATGTCTTTGATGTTGCTAAATCACAAAACATGCCGGTAAGCATTGTTCCACAGGTACTTTGAGGGAAGTAGCCTTACTTACATCTTCTTGGGAACCTGGTCCTCTCCCTGTTTCAGAAACACTGCCTTCATTCTTAAAGTGCATGTCTAGTTTCTCTTTAGGCATCATTTACAGAGAAAGCTTTTTATCCTTTTGGTAGATTATTGATGTATTCCATTTAATACCTAGCATTTTTGTGGGGTGATTTTAGTCTATTCAGGCCATCCTTTTATCCGTGGGGTGCATTTTCTAAAACAGAAATACTGAAGAGCTGAAGATTTGTAGCTCAATATTGTAATGGATAAGTTCCAGTGACCAGACTGTTAATTCACAGACTGTGACGTTGCTTCAATCAAGTGTAGGCATACTGTCCACAGCAGATGATGCTACCAGTCTACAGAAGTGTTGTGCAGTGTATCTGCATTGGTAACCTTTGTGCTCTGATTCAGTTCTGACATATAGTAAGTTCCAGTTGATTGTATGACACTGTTTTTTTCTTTCCTCCTCTCTTCTCCAAAACTGTTTTAGGTAGAAGAGCTGATGATGGCCATGGAGAAGGTTAAGCAGGAGTTGGAGTCAATGAAAGCAAAATTGTCCTCTACCCAACAGTCTTTGGCTGAGAAGGAAACCCATTTGACCAACCTACGAGCTGAAAGAAGGAAACATTTGGAGGAAGTCTTGGAAATGAAGTAAGCATATCTTTTCATTAGTTGTTTTAGTGATATCTCTGAATTCTCTTCCAATCTCCAGATGTTCTAAAGACAACCACTTCAGGAATATAGCATATTCATTGCATAGGTAGCAGCTATCTGTGTAATACGTCAAGCCTTCAGAAGTGGATTCTGACCAGGGATTACCTACATGACTTTCACTCTTTTGTTAGAGCTTAAAAACATTTTTTCCTTCTGATTGTTTGCAGTAGACTACTAATGTTTGCACAATAGCATCCTCAAAGATGCTAAATAATTATTTGGACTCAGTTATTTTGTGTTTCTTACGAACGTGGCATCTTTCTTTGAATAGCCTACCATCTACCTTAACGTAAGATGCAAGTCAGTGGAACAAAAAAGGAAGAGGGAAGAGGTAAACATAATGTCAAGTGGTTGTAATGCTGAAACAAGACTGTTGATGTCTGGTCTGCTAAAGTATTTTTCAAACTCATGTGGATGAGTCTTTAGCACTGCAACAAAGTTTTAAGTTCTCTGTCAGTCAGACTTCTCTTGTCATCTTTACATAAGGAAGCCTGAGTAAAACCAAGCCTTAAGGAGGTGGGAAGAAGTAAGGAATTAGACTTCTAAGGCTTAAATACTTCCTAATTTCTGGCGGTGCATTATAGATAAATAGTTATCCTTAGTTTAAGGAGACATGAATCCATTTAGTGTAGTGATGGATAGTGCTGCCAGCAGTTCATTAGAAACACTTTCAGTTGTTTAGCCAGCCCTGAAGAGAAGGAACATTTTTATTGGCAGGACCAGCAGTGGTTCCTCCAGTGTGGTTTTGTGAGCCATTATTTATTTATTTAACTTTTCTACACTAGTCTTTTTCCTTTTTTTTTTTTTTTTTGGTTTTTTTTTAATGAAAGGATAGAAAAACAGCTGTTACAAAATGGAAAGAGAGGTGGCTTAGATATTGAAACTCTAACTAGGAGTGCTGTATATAGTGGGCCAAGCCTCTCCAGCTTCATATTCAGCTACAACAGTCTGATCTAGACCTGGCATAAGGATGTTGGGGGACTACAGTACTTAAAAGCCACACTTTATTTTTAATAAAAAAATTTATTGAGCTATAAATTTGACTGCCTTGAGAGTTGGTGTATTGGGGGATGGGAAGAATAGCTCTTAAGCTGATGTGGGAATCCAAAGCAACTGGAGATATATCCCATATCCAATCATTTGGCAGTACTTTGTGCTGCCAAACTGCTCTGCCAAACCTTCTCATTAAAATATAGACATAGCGTACAGTATATCCTGAAATGTATTTGGAACTGGGTGGTTCCAGAGCCTTTAATATAACTACTCTCTTCTAAATGATGAGCTCTCTTAGCTGAGTAAGTTATTGCTGGAAAGTTGTTGTACTGAAATGTGGTGTCAGGAACTGCATAAACTGGTAGATCCATTGTACCTCAGAAGGAAGAAGAACACTGGAGAGAATGGTAATGCTGTCAGCACATGGAGAGAAAGATGGAAAAAACATTACGTTTGTATAGTTAACTAGCTGAGCATGTTTTAGTCATAGCTGGTCTGTCTTAAAGTTCTATAAAGCTGCCAAAAGCATCCAAACTTCACAAACTCACCCTCACCATGAGGCTCTGTTGCAAACAGGTCTCTACTGAGGACTCAGTCAATTAAATATCTTATATACAGAAACTCCAGAAACATCTTATATACAGAAACAACTTTGTTGCCTTCCTTTCCCAGCCTATGCCTTTTATGAAAAGTACTCTTATCATCTGTTTTCTAGTTTTGCAAAAAGTTTCTAATGTTGTTCAAATGTTTCCTACTACTTCAACTCAAAAATAACAGTTATCGAATGAGTGGTTAGTTTTGAGAAGCAGTTAGCTGGTTTTGGAATCCTTAACAGAAAATAATGGCCATCATACAGATACAGTTCAGAGATACAGTAAAGCAATATTGTTCTCCAAGTTTTAGGGCATGCTTCACTGGGAAAAGTTTGAGGTCCTCAAAAGCAGCACTGATTAAATTTGAGATTTGATAGAGGTGTAAGTTTAAAGCCTGGGCCCTGCAGTCAGCTAATAGGGCAGGGGAGCATACAGGAAAAATCACTTGGAAATGCTGCTTTAGGAGATTCTAGATATGGACTGAAAGAAAGTGTTAAAGCCACAAGAGGACTCCAGAAAGCTGCATCTGGGTATTAGTAGGAATTTGCTAGATATTATGTTAGTGAAAATGTGTATTTAAAATATTGTTTCTTAGAGTAGAACTTTTGTTTACTACTGACTGTAACCTTGAGAAGATCGTTTCACACTCCTTAGGGAATACTGTGGCACTAGAATGGCTCAAGGAAGAAATTTCTTTCCAAGGAAGAAATTTCAATCCTTAAAGAAATACTATGTATTTTGAAGCCCTCTTCGTTTAAGTCTAACATTTTCATTTTCTTTAAAAAAACCTGTTGTAAATAATTATGAGAGAGTAGATAATGGTCTCTCTATTTATATCACCAAACCTGATCTACTGTAAAAAAATACCAGTGAACTGGTAGAATTTTTGTTTTGTTATTTTTTCTTTAAGAAGTTCTAATGTTTCCATCATTCACAGCAAATCTTTTAAATTAGGCAGGAATAAAGTGCTGTCTACAGAGAAATCTCTGTTCTTTGTCCCATAAAAACCTGCTTAGGCTGAGCTGAGTTATAAACTGTTGAAAATCACCAGTTTTCCTTTCCTTTTTTTTTTCCTCGTGTTGTCAGCAAATTTTGGCAGTGTGTGAAAATAACCGAGCCCAAGCAGTCTAATCTGGGGCCGAGCTCATGCCATTGCCAAAGCTGTAGCAGCAGACACTGCACTTATAGGGAAGGGGAACAGACACTGTGTCTGCATGTAGAGAGGATAATTTTTTTTTTTTTTTTTTTTTTTTTTTTTTTACTTTTTTTTTTTTTTTTTTTTTTTTTTTTTTTCAAAACCCTTGTTTGCATGTTGAGAGGATAATTTTTTTTTTTTTTTTTTTTTTTTTTTGACTAGGCAGGTCTTTTGTTATGGTCAGAAGGACCAGAAGGATCTTCCTAGTCATCTGCTTCAGGGTTGAAAAGTCCCAGTTGGAGCATTTCTCAATCTGTTCTTTCAGTCCTGGAAAACTGTCCAACAGCCATATTCATTGCTAATTGCAATTGCTGCTAGCCCTATAATTCAAGGGATGCAGACTTACATAACGTAGTTGGCGCTTCAGAGTTGAATCCTTCATCCTGCTGGCACGTAACAGAAAGAGTATTACTTGTTTGAGAATAATTTACTATCCTCTTTTAAAAAAATAATAATCAAGGATGTTACAGATGAATGAATTGTTACAATAGAACATAATTTATGTTTCAAAATCAAGCTGTCGAAAAAAGTTTTTTGATTTGTTATGTGACTGTACAGGAGTGATCTTTTGAATATTTATCTCGGTAGACTCCAATTACATGAATACATCTCACAGTGTTTCGTTTGATACAATGTAGGTGGTGATCGCAGATGAACCAGGCCTGTGTAGCTTAATGAAATTGGGTAGATGCTTGGTAAGCCCACGTGTTTATTTTCTGGCTATCAAATAAGAAAAATACAAAGTGTGCACACGAACGCTCACAACTGAGAATGAAGTCAGTGGAAGCTGAGGTCGTTTATCTTCCGAAAAATTCATCCTCTCAGCAATAAAGCAGTATTGTCTGGAGGTGTGAGTACAAGGTTGGAACTGAAAGTAGTCCAAAAGAAACTGATTAATTTGCACATAGTTTATTTGCCAGAAAAGTAATTTCAGTTGATCCAAAATGAGGTGTGAAGTAATTTCAAACGCAGCAAACACTTTAACCAAACAAAAATATTTAAAGTTATGTGCAGCCATGGTGAACAGAACCAGAAAAAAGAAAAAAAAAGTATCAGAGTCTATCCAATGATAACTTGTCAGCTCATCAGAAATTGTTGTCTTGGAAATTAAAGATTTTTTTTTTCATTAGAGAAATTACTCTTTATGCCTACAGTTGAACAACAGTTCTCCAGAGGAGAAGAGATTCCTGTTTGCAGAAGTAGGTGCATGTGCTACTTGTATAAACAGCTGTCTCTGTAGTTTGAGGTCGATTTCCACTTGTTGTCAGTGCTACAAGGCACCTACATGTTAATCTTGCACCTGCACGGTATGGCTTTCTACGAGTGCGAACTCTTCATCATATTGAACTGGACTATATAAGGTCTGTGGGCCACTTGGTGTGTCAGGCCATCATGTGATTGCAGCAACGGTACCAAAGCACCTCCTCAGTGTGTGTGAAATTAAATAAGCTAAAATCCCACAGGGGGCACTCCATGTCCATAGGATTTACTGTCTGGGGCAAAGCCAAGCAAGTGCATCTCATGTGCGTCTGTCCTTTTGGGTTTTTTTTCTTCTATAAGCTTTGATATTTTTTTCTTTAAAATTACTCTTTCAGGGCACACAGTACAAATGAACACTACAATATCCCATTATCATTGTTTTGTCCTTTTTAATTTTCAAGCATAAAATACATAATTATATATGTTTATTTTAATTATATATGGTCACCCAGTTAGATCCCATTTCTAATTACTGAACAATATATATATACTTATATATACTTACGTATGTAGACATGACATTTAAATAATTGGCAATAAACTGACCTTGGAGTTGCTGTTAATCTCTAAGTGAATCACACAGAATCCAATAGCAAAGCTGATATACAGTGTGTAAGTATATTGTGTATCTTTTAAGGCTGAATTTTATTGAAAGGCCAGAATTTTTTTTTTTGACTCTACAGTTCTCCTTGCTGTAATGAAACATTAGGCTTTTCACAACTGCCGTTGTAGATCTTGATTACCTTCAGACTTGGTGGCTTCTGCTATTATTTTTTAATTCAGGTGAAAGCTTGAGAGAAAACATAATTTCTTATGCACTTTTTTTCTTTTAGCAATTAAGGGAAGAAGCCTGTTATCCTTTGTGTCCTTCTGGATCTCCAGTGAGCCTTTGAGTGCTCTGAGACACTCAGTGTAGTGGCAGCATTAGAGACAGCCTGCCGCTTCTTTTTCAGTGCTACTGATACCTCATGTCCTGAATCACGGAAATAAGCAGAAAAGCTTAACCCATTTATAGGCAGCAGTACAAAACTAGGTGTTCAAATGATTCATGCAGGTGAGCGAGCTATTAAACTCCAGTCTTAAAGTTTCACAGAAAGATAGACTGCAAAGCAAATAAGTGAACCTTTAGGAAAGCCTACGTAAATAAGGTGCCTCGTATGAGGACACACAGATCTAGATTGTTGTAGTTTACTCTGTTTCTTTAAATATTGGGAAGTTATGTTTTTCTTCTGTAACTGGTTTGTTTTTACTTTTCACCTGCCTTGAAACACTTTTTCTTTGGTGGCTTTTTCAGATATGAAAATCTTGGCATGATATGTCACAGTTGTGTCCTGTCTTGTGATAAAACTTCCATATCTCATTTTATCTTGAATTGTATGGTCCCCGAGAACAGTCTTGCAGAGAGAAACCACTATGCTATCTTAATGAGCCATGACAGGCCTGGAAGCAAGACCAACTGCTGAAAAGTACACCAGGTGGTGTTAAAGGGGTTTGTTCCACTCGGTAATTTCTATGACTATTAATGTTGTAGGGAGAAGTTGGGAAAAGGCGCTCCAGTCATTAACTTCCTAAGAATTCAGCTACGCTGTGCTGTTGTTTCCATGGCTTTCCATGGGAGATACTTTTTTTTTCTTCTGGACATGTTTTCCGGGGTCTGGGTTTAGTGTAAGTGATCCCTTCGGTAGTTCGTGGAACGTAGTTTTCTAGATGGTGAAAGGAAATTAGACCTCTTTCAAGTGAGAATGTGAAAAACATAGCATATAGCCTCATTGTTAAGAAAGCACAAGGTTTGATTTTTTTTTTTCTTTTCTAGTAACAGATTAGAACATTCTTACAGAAATCATCATGAAAGTTCTCATCAGGAGAGATCTTGGCATGCATGCACAGAGTACTATAAATGCGTAATTTTTTTTTAGGCTTACACAATCCTAGCACTAGCGAATGAATACCCTTCTTGTCTTTTCTCAGTTTGCTAGTTCATTACTGCAAACACACATATAGAGCAGGTACAGCACAAGATCATTTCCTGGAAGTCATTAGTGCCCCGTGTTCTTTACTGCCCAAAGGATGTTGCTTCGGGAGAAGTTTGGTCTTACCATAACCTGCATGCAGATCATCTTATAAAAAAAATAACAAAAATTATAGTTTTTTCTTGAAATAATTACTCAGCTAACTCAATGTTAAACTAGTAGAGTGATGGGGTGTC
>NW_010404169.1:55827-58899 GCF_000710305.1 Buceros rhinoceros silvestris | reverse complement strand
CCAGGCACAACCCTGAGCTCTCTGGTGCAGGCTGGTGCAAACATCACTCTGGCACAGCTGCTCACTTCCCCCCCAACACCCCAATCACATCGGCAGCGAGGGGAAGATGTGCCCATGATGCCCACCTCAGGGTGCTCCCCACTCCCACGGGTGCACAACCCGGGGCAGGTATGGGGAGATGCTGGCCGCATCTTGACATGGCAGCACCCATCTCAAAAAGCCGGATGCTAAAAGGAGTAGTTGTTTTTTTAATATGAAGCTATGTGTGACTCAGTAGCAGCGTTTCCCTTGAACTCTGCCAGCGCTCTTGAGGTTTCTTCCCAAATTCTTATTAAGCTGAACACTCTTTGGTTCTTTTTATTAGTATTTGTCTAAAAAAATATCCTTTGTGAACGTTTCTTTTAAAATGTTTATTGTTCCATCCTGGTGCCTGGAACAACGACTCTCACAAGTACCTCTGGACAGCCTTTGGAGTGGGGTTATTTGTCTGGAAATAATGTACACCCTGGATAAATAACATGGGCTTATTTCAAAGCGTATATTGTTATGTCCCCAAACAGACAGCTGCTCTCAGGACTAAATAAATAAATATTTTTGACTGTGTCAGAGAAGGGTGCTCACGTGTTGCTCTCTGTGCTTTTTTCTCCTGCACACAGTGAGCTGCTGGGGAGAGGACAGCGCAGGGAAAGGGCTGTAACGGCCCAGGGGCTGTGGGGCTGCTGGAGAGTGCATGGACAGGGGACAAGCCCACACCTTCTCACAGCAGGTGAGGTGACAAGTGAGGTGACAACAGGCATGCTTAGTTCATTTTCGTGTATGACCTGCTAACCGACTGGGTGGAGGAACAGCTTGCACGCTCACCATTTCTTTCTGGTTCATTTACCTCATTATTGGGTACATGCAGCTTGACTTTGGGTGCTTATTTTTCAGCCTTTTAGGAGGACCGACCGTTGTGCTGCCTGCTGGGGAGCTCACGCTTGGACATTTATTTTGAGCCTCCGTGAACACTGAAGAAAAGAAAAAAGCCAAAGGTAAAATCCAGTGGTATGGAGCAACTCTTGGAGGTCCTGTAACCTGCAGAAGAGAGCCCGTGGTCGATGCATTCAGGTGAGGTACACAGCTTTGACATGTGGGCAGAGACGATGGGGAGAAGCTTCCCAGGCTGATTCATGCGTGAGTGATGCTGGGCTACGGGTGACATCGGCTTTCACGTGGCCTTTCACCACGTGCCCTGTGTGAGAGGCACAGTTTGTTCTCCAAAAGCCTGATCTGGTCCTGTTCTCCATGTTTTATTGGTGCCCAGTCCACGGGATCTCCCCATTTTCCCCCTCTGTACAGCGAAAGCTCTCTCTTCGGGGTAGGGCTGCGGCGGACCCCAGCTCCACCGACCCCTGTGCCAGCAGTCACTGCTGGGGCAGGGAAATGCGGAGCCTTCTCACCAGCCTGTTCTCCAGGAGGGAGATGGTGGTGCAGGCAGTTCTGCAATTCTATTTCTTGTCTTTTTTCTAGTCCTTAAACTCATGATTCTGACCGAACCTCTTAGTTTGCCATTTTGCCTTTTGAAATTGCAGATTTTCCATTATAAAGCGATTCTCTGAGGTGTTCGTTGCTCTAACAACACTGTACACATTCCTCCAGGTATCCAGCCTGGCCCTGGGATCTGGGAACACTCTCCAGCAGCAACAGCCTCCTCATATAAAATGCTTTTATAACTCTTCCAGAGCCAGACCTGTACAAAATTTTCTATTATACTCACTTGATGCGCTCCGTGGGTCGTGACTCCCATGTCCCAGGAATGATTTGTCCTAATTACGGTGTCTATAACACTGCCAAAGAAATACATCCTTTTTCCTTTCTGCCCTGTGGTTTGGGTTGCAAAGATGCAAAGCCAGCAATGTCCCAGCATCTCTAGTTTTACTTCAGCCCCAGTCACAATAGTCACCCAACATCATTCATCACCCCTGCAACCATGGCAGGTCAGGTTGGCCCTTGGGGCTCTGAGCCCCCTGCTCTGGGGGCAGATGTCCCTGCTCCCTGCAGGGGGCTGGGCTGGGTGAGCTCTGAAGGTCCCTTCAGCCCAAACCAGTCTGGCGTTCTGCAGTTCTGTCAGTCTGTGATCATGAAGCCAGGTGCAAGGAAACGCTGATTACCTTCATTGGCTCTTACTGATGAGATCTTTGGGCGTTCACCTCTCTGAGGCAGCCCAAGCTCCAGTGGTCTGCACCCAACCTGCTCTGCCGCCCCACTACCTGTTCCCACTGCAACAGCGGGGCGTTGTCACGGGGAGAGGTCTAATGGCAGTAAAACGCTGTTTGGAAGTACCTGATCGTTCAGAAATGCAGTCAAAACCCATTAAGCTGTAGCAGGAAGAGCTTATGCTTGCACAGACCTTCCGATGATTAAACTGACAAATTGCAGCATCATCTCGGTGCTGCCCACTCCAGTGTCTTCTGTGAGCAGCCCCAATGCACGTTGTTCCTACTGCGGCGTCTGTTGGGTGTCCTCGGGGAGCGAGTCCAATTAGGCAACAAAGGCAGGATGCTTTAAGGAGCCCGCAGAACCCAGCTGCCAGCGAAGGGCAGGAGCAGTGCCAGTCGGCTAACGGGTTCTTTAAATGGGGGGAAGGGGAGAACACCTCTGTGAGCTGAGAGGAGAGCTGGCATCGCACCACAGGCATCGCCGGGGAAAATAAAGGTTCTTCTTTTGTGTGTGAATTGCAAGGAGCAATAAACGCATTCTGGAGTGTCATCATTTATTCATGGTAGCAGATAACTCAGGGGTCTATTTATATAATGTAAACCTCAGGTGGTGTGAGTTTTATCCCAGCTTGGAAGTAATTCACCTTCTCAGCGCAGCAATGGAAATAACTTGTCCCATCATTTCTGTGGTTTGTTCCTAGAAGCAGAGGAGAGCCCGCAGCAGGGACCCCGGGCCGGGCTCACCAGTAACCCCAGCACAGCCGGTGCCGAGCGCCCCAGCAGCGCAGCGCCCGCGGACCTGGGGCACCACAAAGCGAGAGCGAGCTGGCTGCTGTGGAGGGTGCGGATCTCCTCCGTGTCTGGCGGGGTCCAT
>NW_010404169.1:54598-55692 GCF_000710305.1 Buceros rhinoceros silvestris | reverse complement strand
TGTCTGGCGGTGTCCATCGCTCCAGCTCGCTCTGGCTCTGCCCAGTTGATACCTGCAGCGATACAGGTGTGCTGATGAGCTACCTGTCCACAGCTGCGGATGCAGGTAAGAGACGTAGGGCTTTTCCCATTGAACTGACAGTAAAGTTGAAATTTCTCAAATTTGCGTGGAATGAAAAAATTGGGAAAACCCCACATTGGCAAAATCAGAATGTTTTTATTTGCTCACAATATTATTTTTTTTAGCAGTAGAATCTTCAAAGTCATTCAGGCTGGAGAATAAATCCACTATCATGTCAGTTCAGGGTTCATCTGAACGTGCCGGTAACGGTGCATTGAATCGCTGCGTTGTAGTGAAATCCTGCCTCATGTTTCCAAGCACGCTATTTCACACATGTCCATTTTTTAAGAACGCGAGTTTTCTGAATGGGATGAACACAAGCCATGTGTTTTCAGGAGAAAATAACGTACTTTCAGCAATATAAAGATATATATTTGATATAGATAACCCAAAACCAAGTCTGCATATTTATATATTTGTATGTAATTGTATCTGTATTGTGTATATATAGAGATATAATATCTATCAGTTTTATATAATATATATCTAATTCCTAAACCACAAATTACAAATAGATATAGAGGAATATATTAATACTGGTTTTCTATTATTATCTGTGTCGAGCATTATGCATTTCAGATATGTATTGTGTATATATTTAAATGTAAAGAAATAGAAATACATGTTTCTTGGTAGGAGGAAACGTGTATGAAGAACAAGAGGCGTATACTCAAATAAACCTTTCCAAGAGGTGTGTGTGTATTGTGGAGGGATGTAACATAACATGTGTGCTCCTCTGCTGCTGCCATTGCTCTTTATTGTTTATACACTTCACTCATAGGTACTTTGTGTAATACCGGTGTGTATTATTTACACTATTTGTTTTATAACATTTTATATGTAGTATTTATATATTGATTTCTATTCTTCTGTAAAGGTTTAAAGCCGTGCCAGTGGCAGGTGCTGGTTTCCTGGGGAGCTGCCATGGTCCCCAGTGCCACAGTTGCCAGGGTGGAGGCAGGCAGTGCTGGGGC
>NW_010404169.1:50890-54449 GCF_000710305.1 Buceros rhinoceros silvestris | reverse complement strand
ATCACACCATCAACCCCGAGACAGCCGCTCCGTTAAGCTTTTCAGTCCCTCACGAGGCTTGAAGAAGGTTTCTGCAGTTCCTGTGCAGCTTCCACAGCGTGAGAAGATCTGGGGGCTGTACTGGTGAGTAAGAGTGATTCGTTTGGTGGGTCTGACTGGCGTTTGGCGGGTCTGACTGGCGTTTGGCGGGTCTGACTGGCGTTTGGCGGGTCTGACTGGCGTTTGGTGGGTCTGACTGGCGTTTGGTAATGGGCTGCCAGGCTGCCAGCGGCCGGGAGGAGGCAAAGGCAGGGCTGCCAGACCCTCTGCAGACCCAGCTACCAGGAACAGAGAAAGCAGCACGTCAAACCGTTACCTTCCTTAACACAGAGCCAATAGTGTTGGAAAACCATGGAAACACCACCAGAGATAACCAGGGTTTGTCATTCGCAGGGAAGAAAAGGGGAGGGCAGCAATGGGTGGCTGATGCTTATTTTTAAAATAGCTGATTTTGTTGAACTGTTGGAAACTGGATGAATTTGGGATTAAACTGACCACCACGCAGCTGGGGTTGACCAGTACAGTGTGGCCGGTTGAAGGTGTATGGTGCTGGGCCAGCTGCGGTGCCCCAGGGGTGCTGAACCCCGCATCCCGCCTGGCTGCCACGGGAATCACCCACCCAGGCTGGGCTGCTCCCGTCTCCGCAGGCTCATCCCAGCCTCCCGAGGCTGAGGCGCAGGGATTGGAGCATGGAGGCCAGCTAGCGAGCCCCGTGTTTGTGCCTATATACCAGAGAGTCGGGCTGTTGGCATAAACAGAAGGGCAGAATATAAATGTTGGTGTGAATCTGTCAAGCAGAAGAAGAACTCCTGAACTGAGGCTCTGAGACCAACAGCTATTTCTCTTGCTGAATGGCATTGAAATACCAAGCCCCAAAGCTTTAAAATACTGATGGCATTATTAAAACGGGACCTTTAATTTTGCATTAAGATCATTTAAACGTTGGAGTTCAGGAATTTAATTATGCATGAGCCGCAGCCTCAGTGCTCTGCTGAAATCAGTTTGCAGTTTTCATTTATACTTCTACACTTCACGTGTAATTTAGCCCCTTGCAGAGGAGGGCTCAGCGCTGCCAGCGGCCTGTCTGTGGGTAGCTGCAGTGATCCCTTTAAAACAAACATGCAGATGCTCTATTCAGGAATGTGCATGAAAAGGAATGAAGAAAAGTGGGAAGAAATCTGGGGAGCTGGGAGCTGCGGTGAAGGGCACAATTGGAACGCTCCCCGATACAAACGCTGAGATTTCCTGGTCCTTGGGGTGGGCAAACACCTCCTAGTTTTGCTGCTTCTGTGAGAGATTAATCCAGCAGAAACACGACACTGAGGCATCTTCCAGGTGCTCACTGTCCCCCCTGGCCTGGGCTGGGCTGGGGGTGCATTCCAGGATGCTCCCTGTGTCCTCCACCCCCAGGGCAGCCCACATCGACCCTCTCCTGCCCTGCGGCTTTCCACTGCGAGGAGAGCGGGGAGCTGAACTTCTCTTCCTGCTTCAGGTTTTTCCCTTGATAATCTGTAAGAAGCTTTTGGCAGAAGACTCAAGGTACCTTTAATTCCTTCCTCCTACATGTTTGGGTAGGAATATTCCAGTATTGATTTTAAAAGTGTTTTTCCTAGGGAATCTGAAGTCTCCTCCCCAGCTGAAGTGCCAGGGGAAGGAACCCTTTGCTCATAAAAATATGTGTGTTCAAAGAGAAGCTAAGTCTGATCTAATCCAGCTGGTTTAGACAGGAGGAGAGATAGCAGCTGAGCTCCGAGGAGAAAGAGAGCAAAGTGAACAAACCGGAGTGATTTCACCATGACAGGCAAGCTGTACTCCTCACGACGCTTCTCTTAGTGCCAGAAGCGTGTTTGTAGAGTCACGTCTGCATGTGTGTGAATCACGAGGCCTCCGGGGAACAGGCTGAGCTCTGGCGGAGCAGGAGCATCGGCACTGCTGCTCTGGGCTGGTGACCAGGAAAGGGCAAAACCATAATGTTTTGCAATAAGGATTTTCGCCCTGTGCCAGCGCCCATGTTTGACTCCACCTCAGCTTTCGGGGCTGGTGCATCTTCATGGTCACTCTCTCAGGCACCCGGCCGGCGTGAGGGGCAGCAGCCAGGGCCGCATGGTTTGCAGAGACAGGAAATCAGTCGCCAGCATTTGGGAAACATGAGTGTTTTCGGAAGGGTTGAGGGAGAGGAGACGACGCCCAGAGCTCCCGGCAGCCTCCGTGCAGCGCTCGTGCCCATTAGCGATGTGTTACCGCCTGCTCCTTTCCACACATCCCGAGATGAAGTAATGACAGTTCCTGGGCCTCAGGAACACCGATAATAAACCAGGCAGTAATAAACCAGCAGTCCTCTGGCTACGACAGCTGAAGTTTTCCAAGAGATAACGCACAATGTTAATGAACTTTTTTTTGTATTTTATGTTCCTTTAGCATCTCGGAGAGAAAAATGTTTGGTATCCCAGGAGGGGTTTGGAGAAGTCCATCGGTGAGGTGACTGCGGGATGGTCTATGCAGAGAAACTGATTTCCCCCATCTCGACTCTGGCACCAGACATGGAGAAGTTAAAAGCACCACCTACCCACAGAGGGGCTGCACCGCACGGTGGCAGCATGGCAGTGCCTGGAGGGCTTGTCCCTTGCCAGCCCTCCAGCCTCCACACCTTCCCCACGTACAGCCGCCCGCGGGCACACCCCTGCTGCACGGTTCCGCTCTGGCTGCTTGTCCCCTAAACATGGGTGACTCCACACATGGGTAGTGCCACTACGTACTTGTGGCCTTAACTGAAAGTCATTCTTCTTGCACCTGGTTCCCCAAGTCTGGTTTGAACATCTCATCTGTCCTCCGCCTCCTCTCTGCAATCTTGGGACATCTGAGCACAAGCCGCTTTGCCACCACCATCCGTTAGACCTTCACGTGACCTTGCCAGTCCTCTTCTCCGTGCCTTTGGCCAGGCTAACAAGGTAAACTTTGGTTTTAAACTATTTAAACATTGCCTTGGTTGATTTTTACTTGTTTACGTTAAGTATCTCTTATACCTGAGGCAGTTTTGGAATAGTTCCGTTTCTGCTATTTTAACAGGTGCAAATTAAAGGAGCACGGACTGAAGTCAGAGCAGATAGATTGAATAAATTTATTGATTTGGGAAGAATACCAAGAGAAATAACCTCCTTTTTTAGGGCAGGAAAGAGGGGAACGGGCAAGTAAAACGGATAGAATAGTTCCATTATCTTCAGTAGAAATGCCATGCCCCCGGGAGCAGCTGATGGGCTGGCAGCTGTGAGAAGAGAGGCGAGAGCCAGGCAGGCAGGGCAGGTTACAGCAGTGCGAAGGCAGCACGGGCACACGTGGGGTGTGCCTGCACGTGTGTGCAAGCTCACAGACACTAACGCGTGCGGTGAGGCGAGAGCCAGGCAGGCAGGGCAGGTTACAGCAGTGCGAAGGCAGCACGGGCACACGTGGGGTGTGCCTGCACGTGTGTGCAAGCTCACAGACACTAACGCGTGCGGTGTGGCATATCGTAAAGCAAACTGAC
>NW_010404169.1:49761-50470 GCF_000710305.1 Buceros rhinoceros silvestris | reverse complement strand
TGCACCAGAGTCTGCAGCCCAGGCTGGGGCAGCTGTAGCTCTCCTCACCCTTTCCCAGCTGTGGCCCGTTGCCGGGGCTATTTGCTGTCCTCTGGGGGTGGGGGGTCAGCCCCTGGAGCTGAGTAGTTGGCTCTTGGAGCAGGGAAGAGCAGCTGAGGGTGTGCTGGGAGCAGCTTTGCGCTGGAGCAGGCCCTTCCTGCAGTCATGTTGAGGTGAGTGCGGTTCCAGCTCTGCTCGGTCACTCTGTGGTGCGCAGCCCCAAGCACCCACGGGGCAGCACTCGGCTGATGCGGGCGAGCTCAGCTCCTGCCTGGTGCTGCTGGTGGTGGCAGCTCCGTGCTCTTTTGAGAGCTGTTGCTTTGTGTTTTGAAACATCACACCTTTAGATCTTCTACTTGACAGCTTCTGCCTGATGTCGAGATCTTAGACTAGGGTTGAGAAAATTTTCTTTCTCGGTGTTAGGTTTGTTCCTGTGCTGCTTTTGTTCTTCAGCTCAAGCAGCATTTCACCTCCTCTGTATTTTCCCGGTTCCAGGGAGCAATAAATATCCGTAATATCACAGAAAAATAGGCAAAATGAATGGTATGTAATAGGGAAATACTGTCTGCTCTGCCTGTCCCAGACTTCCCGGGGGAAGTTTGTTGGTTCATCACTTGTTTGCCCAGGAAGTGGCTGCCTGGGGGGGGGGGGGGGGGGGGGGGCACGGGGC
>NW_010404169.1:39309-49620 GCF_000710305.1 Buceros rhinoceros silvestris | reverse complement strand
AGGGGGGGTGGTCCAGGGGCCAGCCTGGCTGGAGGAAAATGGTAAATTTCCGTGTTTTCCTTTTGCGTGAAGGCTGGGATTCACACTGGTTGTTGGGGTTTTTTGGTTGAACCATGAAATGGTTTGGGCTTGAAGGGACTTTAAAGCTCCCCTAGTTCCATCCCCTGCCATGGGCAGGGAACCCTCCACTAGGGCAGGGTGCTTCAAGCCCCATCCAGCCTGGCCTGGAATTCATATCAATTAGCAAAACTCCAAGCATCCACAGGGTGCAATTACTCTTACAGAAGTTAAACCTCCCAGTTACAGGCCCATGCAGTGCCCAGGAGAGGTGGTGGGGGGGTTACGCCAGGTGACTGTGCAGGAACATCTCACCTAGTCCCTCCTATATGTAAGGATTTATGGGGCTATTTCCTGGTCTCAGGAGTCAAATCCTTTTCTATTTCTATGCAGCAGAAGTTCAGAGAGCAAATCGATGTGTTCAGCTCCTCTTTCTTTCCTCGATCACTTTGGTCATTTGCTGCCAGTGTGAAGTGCTCTGCCTGGACCGGCAGAGTGAAGCACTCCAGCAGCTTAGCAGAGACTGCAGGGGCTGTCGGAAAAGTTTCTCTTGCAGGTCTCTCTGGCATTTATTACTCCACACTGTAGACATTAAATCAGCAGAACTACTGCAGTGCTCCAGCCAAGCTAGTGACTGGATCTATGCCTTAATTTTCAACTTCATTAGGGAGCTACTTAAATCTGCAGCAGAGGAGGTTAAAAAGGAAAGAAAAAACAGAGTATGGGTATCATGAAAAAATATCTTTTAAATGCAGCTATTAAAGCACTTTTACAAGGATTTAGTTAGCTGAGTGCCAGTGGGCATAGATGGATTTAAAAAAGAAAACAAACCTACGCAGAGGTTAAGAATTTGAACTGACCATACTTAATCTCTCCATTGTAAACTCGGAAAGAAAACAGGGTGGTTCTTTCGGTTGGCTGTAAGTGAATACTGTATGAGATTGCTTAGGGGACTGTCTAATACAGTCAGCTAAAATCGATTGAGCTGCTTTCTGTGGTCTGGTTACAGAACCACGCAGGTACAGGCTGTGATGAGGGTCTATATAGAGGTGCGTGAGGAGAAGGGCCTATGTGTATAGACAATGTGCCAGAGACTTTTTTGAAGGTGCGAAGTGCATTTTGCACAATGTTTTTGGAACTGAAGCACCTTGGTCACAGCACTCTGAAGAGCATCAAATTACTCCCGTATATGTAACATTTTCTGAGAATAAGCCAGTTCAGATGTTCGTGTGAGGTTTGAGGACAGATTGGCTGTCTGGCCAAGCAGGGAAAGCCAGGGAGGTTTATTTGGCTTTTAAATTTGCTTTTTTTCCTGAAGTTGACACTGCAGATTTCAGTTCCCATATTAGCTTTGCAGATTAGAAGCAGGTAAAAGAGCTCCTGTACCAGGGAGCTTGATCTCCTGCAGATTGCTGCTTGGAATGACTCTTTTGAACTGGGTAAGCAGAGCTGGTACCAGTTCAGTCATTGATATATCCGAGTGGGATGCACGTGGCTGGATAACGCCATTATCGTCCTCAGGCAGGCTGGTGAACATCCGTGTGGTGTGCCAAGATACCCTCCTTGGGATGGAAGCCTTGGCACCAACCCGCAGATACCTGCTGTGGGAATCCAGCGCGTTCCTCACACCCGCTTTGTCAGCTTTGATTTACCTGCTCTATTTTGCCTCTCCTTCTCTGTTCCTGCCCAAGGTGATGAGTGTGTGAAAGACGCTCTGAGCCGAACAGAAAGCGGTCCAGGCGTCTCCTGTGCAGGCAGGACGTGGTGTGATGCTGCTGCTCCTAGCCACAAGGCATGCTGTGCTCCCCTGCTGCAGCCTCTCCTCTCGGCGGGTTTGCAAGCTGGAGGCGGGTCAGCGTGTCCCACATTGCAAAGCCCAGGAACTGGCAAGCTGTCCCAGCTCCCATGAAGAACCAGTGGGTGCCTTTAAGGGCCCACAGCCCTCCAACAGCAGCTCACTAGTATCACCTGGAGGGCTCACATCGAATGAGCAAGCTGCCCTGCAGAGCCCTCCAGTGTGTTAAGATCTGGTTTTGGCTGCAGAGTAGAAATGCTTCGAAGAAGAGAAATTCTGCTTCAGTCACTGTCTGGGAATGGCATAAACACCCCAGAGCCCTTCCTTGTGCCTGCCCTGCCCGAGAGGCAGCGACTGCTCGTGCAGACCCAGTTCTCTGTGACCCCCACAGCTGAGGAAGGGTGATGCTGTTGGTACGCTGTACACCAGGAGCTGGGCTGCCGAGGTCTACCTGCCTTTTTGGGTGCACAGGCTGGGCCAGGTGATCATGTGGCACCTGCTATGAGGATTAACTTGGGTGAGTTCAGAGCACTGCACTGGGCTGCTCCAGCTATCACTGGGTACAACCTTTATGTTGCTGTAAATCTCTATTGTGTATTCAGTGTCAATCCAGTGCTGTACTGATGCAGCTGTGATCCAGCTGTTACGGACACAAAGCCATGTGGTTTCTGATGATCGCTTCAGCATTGCAGCAGTGGCAGCATCACGGAATCGCAGACTGGTCCGGGTGGGAAGGCAGCTTTTGAGTCACCCAGCGCAACCCCCTGCAGGGAGCAGGGCCATCTGCCCCCAGAGCAGGGGGCTCAGAGCCCCAAGGGCCAACCTGACCTGCCATGGGGCCAGCGATGGGGAACAAGCCCAGTATGAGGATCTAGAAAAGAACAGATTTTACTCAGCTGCTTGTGTTCACAATTCCAGCAGGGCCCACCCACATCATTCTGTTCGTGGATGGGGCTGCTCCCACCTCTCGGGGCAGTGTGTCCCACATATATTATGATTGTTCTCTGGCTACACAAGTGTAAGAGAAACCTCAGCCTTCTGAGCTGCTCTAACGTGTTTTTGTATGTTCAAATACTTTTAGTCTAGCTTGCTAGTTCCAGAAGACACTTTTATGAATGTTACTGTATGATCTTTTTTGTTTCCTGAAAATTCTTTTTTTTCTTTGGGGGGGGGGGGGGCAGGCGGAGATGAAAACAGAAAGCAAGAGTACAAAAAAAAGAGCACTTAGTAAAGTAAATAGTGACTGGTTGTAGTGGAGCTCCTTTGGGGAGGAGTACCGTGTCTGTAGCACTTACACCTGGGTCGCTCTGAGGTTGTGATGTTCAAGATTTGTTTTGCTCTTAAATGTCAGGAGTGCCAAGTGCCTTCCTGCTTCATGACACTTGTATTTCCCTCATTTTGGAGTGGCTGAGTGATGTCAGGTTTAATCTGAGAGGAGTAGTAGCTCCTGAAGCCGAGGCAAGAAAAAAACCTCCCTGCACTCCTGCACTCAGTGCTGTGGCGGTGCCTAGCAACTCTGGGTCTGCTTTTTGAAAGCAGACGGACCTGTTTGGAAGGAGACGTTCCAAGGATAAGTCCCTACTTCATACTGCCCCGGGCTGTCCCTTGAGCGTGCTGCCACCCTCCTGGGCCCATACAGAGAATCCGCACCTGAGACTCGCAGGTCTCAGCAGAAAATCCCCCAAACCACTCCTTGGCCACACTGAGGGTTACTGCGGCGTTGTGGTAAACTGCAGATGAAGCGTTGTCATTTCTCAGTGAGTGGGAGGGAAAGCGTCAATGTTCCTGGGTCACTTCTGCTTAGACTGTGGCCATCTTGCATGGGAAGATATTTTTGGGAAATACGTTTCATTTCAAAATGCTTTTTTCCCCTCATATTTTGCTCATTAAGTTGCTCACAAAAAAATTAACAAATGAGATTATTTGCCAGAGAAATAGTCCAGCTAGTGTTCTTGAATGCTAGTCTGTGCTGCTGGCAGATGCCGTATTGCTAACTGCTCATCGATGCTTTGAGCGCTGCCTCCTCCCTGAGCTCCTCCTGAGTGCTTCCCTTGTTTATTCCTTTTTCTTTCCCTTTTTCACGTCTGTGGATGGAGATGTGCCTCCCCTCCTGATAATGGCATACAGGTGCCTCTCTGCATCTGAGACCAACGTATGGTTCAGCAATCACAGAGCCCTCCTGCAGGGGAGGTGACATCTGGTGGCTCCTGTGGGCTGTAACCAACCCCTGTGCCGGCATTGTGTGGCAGAAACAGGCAAATTTACATCCTGGGACAAGGGTCTTTGCATGGGTCAGTGTGGGACTCGGTTCCTGTGCTCATACCCAGCACTGCTCTGCGGTTGGTGACCATAGTGTTGGTGTTTGGAAGGAGAATGCAGCCCGTTGATGGAAAAAAGATCCTCCCAAGGGCTGACCTGGAGCCCCACCAGGCTTGGCCCAGGCTAGGAAGACCTGAATTCTTCCCCTATGTCTGTGAGGATCTCATGGGTTTTACGATGGGGAAAAAAGTAGTTTTTCAAACTTCTATGGGAAGGGTCATACAACTGTATTAAAAGGATTTAGGAGGACGTTTTCCATCTGCAGTCCCTGCTGATGCAGGGGCAGAAGTTCCCTGCTTTGCTGTAGGCAGTCCAGACTGTCTCTAACTCAGCAGGGTGGCAGAAACAATTGGATAATTAGAGATCCCAGCAAATATGAGCCAAAAAAAAAAAAAAAATCTTATTGTGGGAGGTATTTATAGCAGAGTTCTCTGATGATCTGAATGCCATTAGGTGGCTCTGATGCAGTTAATCTTAGCATGCTGCATCTCATTTTGGGAACTAGACTAAAAAAAAGAAAAAGGGTATGGCAGAATAATAAACCAGCAGTCATAGAGGGAGGCTCAGGAAGTGTTGCAGACCAGGAAAGGTCAGGGTAACCTTTCCTGGTGAGTTTCTGGAGCGGTGGCATACGTGGGAAGCACCCGAGGAACCTTGCTGTTCTCTCCAGAGGCTTTCAGAGCCCGGGGCTGTGCTTGAGAAGGTGGCAGTAGGGCATCCTCAGGTGTTGCAGAGTCGTGGCCAGGGAGTAGCGTCTGAATTGTGGGAACGGGGGTTCTGCCACGTGGCAACTCAGCAAAACGCAGTATTTTCGTTTCAAAGGCTGAAGAGAAGGTGGTGTCCAACAGTAAGCAGAAGGGAAGGGTGAAATCCTAAATTTCATTGACATTTCTGTTCTCCAGAAGCAAAGTGAAATTTTCAAAGTAATTGGGGAAAAAGCGATTACTTTCTTTATGAAATTCATTGGAAGCTTTTTTTCACCTTAGATCTTTCTGGAACTCCATTTTTAAGCTAGAGCTCTCGGAAGATGTATTAGTTAAAGTTATCGTCCCTCTAATACCAGAGGAAATACTCAGAATTATCAAATGAGGGAGCATCCAACAAAGGCAGAAAGGATACATACCTTTTCCAAACAGAGATTTTCTTTTTAATCGACTTCACCTTTCACCACTACAGAAGTTTCTAGTGTAGTAGTTACATGTATGCTGATTTGCATTTTAGGCTGCATACATTTTAATGATCTCCTTTGAACTTGATTTAATGCCTTTGGTATTGATAGTAAGATATCTACCATGTTTTCCCTTTATCACTTCCAAATAGTTTTTTGTAGTAAACCGATTCTGCAGCCTGATTCTGAATTTCATTAACATTATCAAGGATTTGTGTGGGGATGGCAGAGATAACTTAAAGTGTGTGCAGAAAAATGTGCTTTTAGAAGAATAATTAACTTAAACTCTTGCTCAGTTCAGAGTTTATCAGCAAGGTTAGGACGAAGTATTTTCAAGTTTACTTTTAAAAAGATTGCAGCCTCGTTACCAAAGCACCGACGACCTCTCACAAATTAAGCGTGGCTCTGGTTCTCTCCAGGGCTGCAGGGGCTCTGCTGAAGGTGGGGGGAGTGAGCAGGCCAGCACACTCTGTCAGGACCTGAGCTCCGAGATGGTTGTGAGCGGCCAGGTTTCCCTTCCGCCCTGTGTGTCACCTGCGGTCTTTGCCAGCACATGGCCTGGGAGCCCTGGGCACCTTGCTGGGGCAGCTGAGGGTGCATACAACTGCTCATGGACTTGTTTCACTGCGGGTCAAACAACGTCAGCCAGAGCTGGAGTGGGTGGGCAGCAAGTCTGCAGGGGAGGAGAGGCAGACAGGGCGGGCGAGGGGCGTTTCTGGCTCCGTGGTGGGTGCTGCAGGAAGCCACCCAGTGATGGAGGCTGCTCTGGAGACCAAGTGTTACTGGGCTGTGCCAGCTTTCCAGGCACCATGCAGAGGGTCAGCCCAGTGTCTGCTGTACTCGTACGTCTCCGGGGAGATGGGCTGTCACCCCACCCGCTGCTGATGTGCCCTCTGAGCCCGCGGGGTCTGGGAGCTAGGGTGACTGGTGCTGGCAAGTGTCCTGGTGGACCTCCAGGAAGGCTGGCGGTAGCAGGGACGCTGGTTCTGGTGTGGGGATCCTCAGCAATGATTCCTGCATGGAAATACCAGTAATGCATTAGAAAATACCAGTTCATGTTCTGGGATGTATTTTACTGGGGCCGAAGCTGTTTTTACATTTAGTTTTTGTTTCACAGTTGCTGGGTAAGTGCCAGGGGAATGATTGGGAAATTTAGGATTTCATTGATTCACCGAAGATGGGTGCAGCATGGACGTAAGCACTTCCCTGGGCACCCATATTTCTGTCTTTTCTAGAACCCCCCAGAGCTCTTAATAATATATTAGGCACTTTAGGCAGAGCCATAACAAGTTACTACTTGAGGAGTTCAGACAGTGGAACAGTTTCAGGAACTTAACAGGTTTTGTAGAAGAGCAGTGGCAGTTCTCCTCTTCTGGACACTTCTGTTATTATTACTTCATCAGTTTTTCGCTGCTGCCCTCACTGATGGATGCCTTTCTCTGTAGAAGATGTCCTTCTCTGCAGAGATGTTTCCCAGGCACTTGCCCCCCTGTGGGTACTGGTGCATGGGGTTGCTCCTGCCTTTGAACTCCACCAGCTTCCTCTTGGCTCCCTTCATCAGAAGCCTTTTGTGCTTGGTTGGAGACCTGGAAGCCCTCAGTGCTGGCCAGGGTGGTGCTTTGCTCTGGCCTGTTGGTGGGTGATGGAGGGCAGCGGTCCCAGCTGGGGCAGGAGAGCTGGTGCTGGCACAGCAGCTGTTCCGTGCTAGAAAACACTTCCTACATCCCTCGTGTTGTACCAGTTCCAGTTGTCATGCCCGTTATTGAACTCAGTAGCACATCTTTACTGGTTAAGACTTTGATTTTACTGCCTTCTCGTTGGATGGAGAGCTAAGGACAGCGCTCAGACCTGGTGACTCAGTGGGCAACGCATCGAAGGGCAGTGACGGAGCACCTGTGGGTTCGGTGTGGTGGCAAGAGCAGAGCCAGGCTGGCCAGCTGCACGCCCTACAGGAGGGGCAGGGGGACCGCACGTGTGCGGCTGGCTGCTGCTCCCTCCAAACAGCCGAAATGCGTGTTGAATCGAAATGCTGCTGTGGAGCGAAAGGCACATGTTTGTCCATGGTATATGAGCCAGAAGGGACTGCTCCTGTCATGTCCTTGCTCTGGGTTATCTATGAGCAGAAGGCAAAACCTTTCATGGCATTAGGAGTAGGAGCTCGAGCAGATGTAGGGAGATAGCTCTGTACCTCCTCTTCCCCATAGTCAGCTGTGGAATTAGTCCCTTGGGTGAGTTGTAACCAGATGTGGAAACATTTTCTTTTCCATTTATTTCAGCTGTATTGGCAAGAACGCTTTAATTTATTTTTTGCTTATCCTTTCCATCTCATCCTGGTGGTGTAGTGTGGGAGCCACTGCAAATCTAACACTTGCCATCCTCTTCCAGCTCCTAACTTAACTGCGGGCAGCTGCCTCAGACACTGCTGGTGCCGTACAGTTTTAGGAGAGGGCCCAGCACATATTCCCACCGCGCCCCTGCAGTGCGCTGCTCTGAGACTGAGCGGAGCATCAGGAGGGGAGTTCAGAGGGGCAGGGGAGGCTGTTCTGTAACAGCTGTAATTCAGCATTCCCCATGCACGTCACCTCCTGGCAGCACATAGACAAAGGTGACCTCTGCACAAAGAGCACAGGATGGGCTGTGGTGGTGTCTCAAAGCTGCAGCCACCTCAGATTGCAAGGACACACTAAACCAGGACACTTTCCAAAGGCATCTTGCCAGGGCAGTTGTCCCTCACATCCTCAGCTGGGGCTGCAGACATGCAAGGGGATCACAGGAGGTGACATCTGGGAAGAAGGTCCCCACACTGTAGCCTCCCATTCACTCAGATGCTGCCTTAGCATGGGGCTGAGCAGGCTGGAAAGGGGTTGGGTCCACTGCTGCGTTCTGGCACCTGTATGGTGTCTCTGCTGTGAAGGCCACCGAGCTGCAGGCAGGCTGGGGGGAAGCCCAGTCCTGATGCAGTGAGAACTTACCTAGCTGAGGGTAGGAACCCCCCAGTTTTTCTAAAACAACTCACCCATGGCCATTAAACCTAGAAATTTCCAAGCCAGGAGTAGATTTTATGCACCAAATATTCAGACTAGACTGCTGTTATTTTAAAAGGAAACGCAGCTTGCAAAAGCTTCGTCTCTAAATTACTGTCCTACAGCCTGGTTCGAACATCAGCTCCCTCCATTGTGAGCGCTCCGAGCCTGTGTAAAGGTATCAGTTATATCTGGAATTGCCATCAACACAGGGACTCTGCTTTCCATCTCCTCCCAGCACTTTAGATGATGCTGCGTGCCTCGGGGCTGTCGTACGTCTCATAGGACACTCGGTAATGTAGTAACAATGCACTGTTGTACTCGGCTTTTTTAGTATATTCCAAATCTCATTCTTTACTGACACAGTTCAGTGGCGTGAATAGGTATGAGTATTTGTTAACCCTTGGTTTGCAGGAGACTCCCTGAGGAAAGGCTAAAGCCAAGGCTGGGGGAACAGCAGGCAGGCGAGGGCCAGAGGTCCGCCCAGCTGAGGGGACTTGCAGGCCTGCTGGTTTTAGGGCAGGATGCATTGACTGATGCTGTTCTTGGAGCCCTCGAGAGAGAAGGGAGAGATGTTCGTGTCGTCAGGTCACTGGAGAATAACGCAAAAGCGTGTTGTTAAACGTAAATCCGGTTTCTCTTCCAAGGTTTTAAGTCACGGTGAGTCAGCTGGGCCCCTTGGACCCTATGGCGCTGATGGTAATTAGCTGGCTAATTGCGGTAGGGGTGTACAAAACAGCCTCTTTTTTTTGGCTGAGATGATTTCTATAGCCAAATTCTACTGGAAAATTATAAGAGGGAGTGGATAAAGGGTTTCACGTGTCCTTATTTCCCTTCTGGCCATGAAGCACATCACCTTGTGTCACTTTGCAGAGCGACTCGTGCCTTCTCCTGCAGAGCTGACCGTGCTTTCCTCCTGAGCACAGTTTGAAGAAAAATGTCAGGTCTTCAGCTGTTTCTTCTCGAGGTTTGGCTGTTCCACAATCACGGAAATGGCTGGAGGAAGTTTTCTGCTTTGGCTTCCTTTGCAGCTGGCTAGTTTGGAAGGGTCAGGGCTGCAGACAGCACCGTTCCAGAGAAGGGCAGACACCGGGGCAGGCAGCTTGTGTTGCAGCGAGATACGTAATGAGAAATGCCCTTGGCGTGTGCCCCGCTATCTCCTGGGCAGCTGGGCAGCCACATTGGGCATCTTCCCCAGACACCAAGCCAGGGTCTGAACTCAGCTCCTGGCTTCTGCGGAAAGGAGCAGGGGCAGCCAGTGCCCAGAATGGCATGTGTGGTCGGGGGCAGAAAGGGCGAGCCCTCACTGGGTGGCTGCTAAAGAGGTAAGATTTTTCCGTGCTTCAAACTGGGCTAGGGAGGAATATCAAATGTGCTTTCCTGGCTTGATCCTTATCAGGAACAAACATGATGGTGTGTGCTAGCAGGTCCTAACTGTACTGAAAACTGTCCCTTGAGGGTGGTTTGGGGTTATGGTGAGAGGAGGAAACCTGCTGTGGGAAATGGCTGGGTCCTGGAGTTCCCCACCTCGCAGCGTGGTGTCACGTAGGTTCCTCCTCCAGCAGCGTGTGAGGTGAGGCGGTGGTCTGCTGTAGCCATTGCTCGTGCTTCTGTTCACCAGCAGGAGCTGGAATGTGGGAAAGCTTTGGGAGTGTTTTTGTGTGGATTCCCATTTATTTTTCCTCTCGGGATAGGTGTGTGCAGGGATACGGTTGTTACTGCTTCGGGGCACTAAAATGGACCCCTGTGTCTGGTTCCAAAGACCTGGCAATTCAGCCTTTTTATTAGGATTTCAGAGTCTGCACACGCTTTTCACTGGGCTGCAGGAAGCAGCTGGTTTCCTGATGCCTGGAACTCTCCCCGGTGTGAGCTGTGGCCCTGCTGCCCCCTCTGCCCCAGCACCGCGGCAGGATCAGACCCGCGGCTCCAGGCAGGGGGACAGCCCGGGT
>NW_010404169.1:4968-39260 GCF_000710305.1 Buceros rhinoceros silvestris | reverse complement strand
CCCAGCCCCGCGGCAGGATCAGCCCCGCGTCTCCAGGCAGGGTGACAGCCAGGATTTGTGCCAGCTGTAGTTAGGGACGCTGCTGCCTGACCAGATCCAGGTGCTGGGACCGGGGAGGGGGTGTTCAAACACGGCACCAGCCCGTCGGAGGAGGCTGAGTCTCAGCATGTGATCTCTGTCTTTCCTCTTTTTAGACAATTCTCCCCTTCCCCCTCTGCACCACCCAGGGAAGCTTCAGGCTGGACCAGACATACTTTATTCCCCAAAATTTCTGATTTTAGTAACTCCCGAGTTTAGCAAATCTGTTTATTTTGGAAGGAGAAGCTCCCAAGGACCTGTTCTCCAGGTGAAACAGCTCTTCCCTGGGAGCTGTTGGTGCCCTGACGCTTCCCAGTGATGGGATTACCGCACGGAGCGTTTCCTCGGAGGGAGCTGCAGCGGGGTGCTGGGTGTGCTGGGTGTGGGGAGCAGAAGAATCGCCCCTATTACCCCACAGTTCACAACTGCCCGTTCCTCCAGGGCACGGAGTGGTTTGGCACATCACAGCTAATTGCTGTCTCGGTGTAATCTTGGCCTTAACAGGAAGGCTGCCCCTGTCGAAAGTCGATGCAAACGCAGCTCTGAGTGGATGAGGAAGTAACTGATGTATTGGTAATGAATTAAATTAATTTTCCCCAAATGAGCTGATGGCAGGGTTTCCATGAATTAGCGTGGCTTTATGCTGGCCCCGCTGTTACAGCACATACGGGCTGTTTCCTGGCCACTGAGCTGAGTGTTGGCAGGCACCGAGAACCAGCTTAATTTCAAGTGCTGCACTAAATGCTACGTTAAAACCGCTTCCTGAGATGGTTTGAGAAGGCCTGCGGAAGGGGCTGGTGAGTGATCCTCAAACCACCACGAGTGGGTTTTGACAGCGTATTCAGATCCAAAACCCAGCTACCTGCCTCTAAGTAGCTCTACTGAAACCAGTGAGAGCATTTGCTTGAGGAGTGACAGCAGAAGTATTTTCTCGATTTGCACAGGAAAAGTAATTTTATAAAAATATTTAGTTTGTGATCACTGTGGAGACAATACTAAATTCACTAAGTATAAATACTTGGATTTTTTTTTCTATAATCAGTTCTGAAGTGGTGAAACATTGTTGGAAGGAAAGAGGTTATTTTCGGTTAGATAAAGTACTTAATTTTGTTTCCAGCTTTCGTATCTTTTTTTTTCAGATCTGTTTATTTTTTCAGTAAAGGGTTTTCTGACATTTCATGCCACTTCCAAAAACCAGCACCTTTTTCTGCCTGGTGAAAATGTCAGAGCAGTGTGCTGGGTATTTCCAACCTTAAGCAGTTTTACAACCAGAGGAGTTCCCTGAAGCCGAAGGAAGAGCGCTGCTCCAGCCAGAGGGCCGTCGGGAGAGCGCTCTGTTGTCGCAGGCATGAGCAGGGGTGCTGCCTGCTCCCTGCCCGGGGGTCTCGCCAGGGTGGGGGCCATGGGGAGCCTTGCCTGGGTGCAGAGCCCTGCTCTGATGGGGTTCATTTCTCAGCTGCACCTCTGGAGCTGTCACCAGCTGCAGTCTTTACCTTCTGATGTTTTTTCTTCCAAAAGAAATCAGCTGGAGATGAGCTTGGGCTCCATTTGGCTCAAAGGAGAGGTCCCAGCCTGCTGGCTAATGGAACAGCAGTGATCAATTTTTTTAAGAATCCTAAAATACGGTTTTGTGTTGGTGCATCATTTTAGTCTTTGCTTTTGAACTACCCATCAGAGCATTTCTGCTGCTATTACAAGGACAAGAAAGACCTGAATCTCTGCTCGCGCGTCTCTGGGGAGCTAGAGCATCAGGATAAACCTGGGAAACTCGGCTTTATTTAGGTCACTGACTGTTGAAGAAGATTTTAGTATTAATATTACAAGCCTTAAGTTTTTTCTTCCCCTCCATGAAGAAGTGGGAGGCACCGAACAGCCTCCCCGCTGCTCTGTACAGATGCAGAGGGGCGCAGAGGCGGCCCCTGGGAGCACCTCTGCTGGCAGAGCGTACCTGGGCCTTAAAGTGGATGCCGTGGGGGGTGGTGCTGGGTGGCAGAGGTGTCTCCGTGCTGGACAGGCAGGGGTGGGGCAATTCCATAGATCAGAGGGCTTTAGCAGCAGCAGAAGAAAGCATTTATTTTCTGCTTTACTTTTGCTCAGTGAACATTTAGAGCTTGCTGATATCACAGCTCTGCAGCCTCAGGAACTGAAAGCAGGAGCCAGCAGGGGACTGAGGGAGGTTATCCATGAAAAACCCTGACATGTAAGTGAAATATGAGGCCATATAGGTCATATAAGTGAAAATAACACTGAAGCAGTTCCTGATGTTTTGATATCATCCAGTTTTTTCTCCACCACATTAGTGGTCTGGCAGGAAATTTCTGAAGTGAAGCTTTCCTTCCTGATTTATATTCCTCTTCTCATTCCTCGCTTTTTGCAGGATTTCCCTTGGAACTGAGATATCAAACCACAGCTGGCTTTGCTAAAAATACACTTGCTAGAACCTTTGGATTTCATTTAAATATATTATATGCTTGGTTGTCTCTGGGCACAGGGATTTTCCGTAAAACATCAAATATTGGGAGAAGAGGAAATGCTGTAGGGAATGCTCCTGTGCTTGCTCTCTTTACCTTGGGGTCGGTAGGAAGGAGCAGGGTGCTGCTCGAGCCTGAAGGCATTTCAGTCTGGCACAAGGAGCTTAGCCAGAGGGCGGGTATTAAAGCAGGTAGAGAAAGTTAAGGAAAAAAAGCTTGTGGAAAGGTGGAGTGCAGAGTGGTCCCAGTGTCGTGGTGCTCAGGGTGCAATGGGGAGGTTGAAAGTTGAACAGGTTCAGCCTTTGAGTCTCTTTGAGAACCGAGTCTCCCAGCCCACTGGGAGCTTCACTGCAGTGTGAGCATCCCCAGACCCCATAAGAACCACTGAAAAATTTCAGGGAGGTCAAAAACATGCAGGTTCCTACCAACTTCCCCTCAGACACCTGCTTGGGTTTGGTGTCTCTTACTCAGTATGAGACTTGTTTGCTACCTGGAAAGGGTGGAGAACTTTTCAGTGCATTAGTGTGGTTTTGTGTGGCTGTGTCTGTGTTGGGGGGGTTAAATATACCTTGAGCATCTTTGCTGTCTGTCAGTGAAGTACGCGGATGGGGCCCTTCAAACAGGAGCATATTCTGTGATGATCAGGTGCTAAAGCAAAGCATTACCTCTTCTGTAACCGCAGGGAAATTCACCCATGCTAATAATTAGATGTGAATTCCTTGAGTTTCTGATCTCTGGAAGAGCTGGAGAATATTTGCAAGTAAGTACCATGGGTTCTGGTGATGCCTTAATTCTGGCTGCTCATAGGCTGTCTGAGCTGGAAGAAAATAGCTGAAACTTACTTGCAGACGATAAAAACCACCCCAAATTATAGCATTGTAAGCCCCACTGGGACAGCTGGATGTGCAGCAGGCCGTGATAAGCTTGTTTGAAAAACGTGGGTGTTTTAACACAGCCGAATGGAGAGGTGCCTCTTGAGCAACCAAAGTAGCCGATACTTACGTGAGGGATGGAGGTCTAGAACCTGCAGGACGGTAGCAGAGGCTTCCCTGTGAGCGTTCAGTGCGATGCTGAAGGTGATAGGATAGCCATGATTGCGTGTGAGGCGGGAGGAGGGGCTGACCATGGCTTTGAGATGAAGTACCTCAGCCCAGAAGTACTGATCCTCAACATGGATGTGCTTGAAAATCTTTGATAGCCTGAAGCGTCTTTCTTCTGCTCGGAGCTTCAGACAGGGAGATGTCACAGAAGATACTCCCCAGTGGTGCAGAGCGCTGTGGCCTGTGAGTGGGGCTGGGCAAGCCTGTAGCAGAGGTCTTCTGCCACCTTTGTGACAGAACAGGAGTAGGTGAGGAATGGCAAGACTGCAGCTGCTGTGGTTTACTGTGCTAGCACGCCATGCAGCCGAAACGCACTGAGAAGTCAGACAAGACTGAAAAAAGGCGATTGAACTATTTTGTGAGTGTAACGTCAATAAACCATTACAAATACTTTGATATTTACCCACACGGCTCTAACAAATGATTATTATTGCAAGCACACTTTCTGCTAGTGAGATGAAGGAATATAAGCTATTAAAAAGTTAACTCTAATTTCCAGTGTAATATTGTCATTAAATTTCTGTAAATTAAAACAGGACTCCCTCAGGATTTTCAAGCGATTGTATATCAGAGCGAAGACACCGTGGTGACTAGAGCCCGCATCTGTTTAGCCGGCATCATCAGGCTCTTCAAAGTGAAATACACTGCCATCATTCTGCACGGCTCCTGTTTCTCTGGAATATTTTATACTTCGTGTATGTGGTAAGAAATCATTAGACAGCGGTTGGGAATGGATAGAACTTTTGTGGAAGTGTTTAGAGAAGAAAACCGTATTAATACTTAAAGAAAACGTCTGAGATCTCCAAGTCTGTGTGGTGGTCTGTGCCCTGGTGTTTCTGTGGTGCGTGATGTGGTCCAGGATGATGCTCAGCAGTGCTGATGGGGTCGGGCAGAGGGTTGGCCCTGTCCTTCCCCCCCTGCCCCTGCCCAGGACACCTCCCACTGCCTGTGGGAAGGGGTTCAAGTGCTTTGGCAGCTTGAGCCTCATGCAGTCCGTGAACAGTGTGTGCACTGACCTTCATCTGGGGAACAGAAGGGTCGCATGGAACCACCCAGGAGACCACAGGTCTTTGGCTGACGTGTTCTGGTGCTCTCTCTTTCTGTACGCACCCTGCTTCTCTGGTCATGGGAGGAAGCAGGGAGAAATGGCACAATTCTGTGGATATGAAAGTCCTTGTCCTTCCCAGGAGCCTCCTCAGCCTACAGCCTGTGGTCCATTTTAGTCCCCTGACCTCCCCCAGCCACCCTGCTGGTACGTGTGTCTGGAAGGGGATGATGCTTTGTGTTGCACCAGGCTCCAAGCACGCATGGGGACAAGTTCTGCGTCCGCTGGGGCTGGTGAGCAGGGGGTTTGGAGAGACACCCTGTGGATGTCCTGGCTGTGGAGAACAGGAGGGATTTGGAGAGGAGACAGCTCAAGGGATACAAGTTTTCCTGCTGTGGCTCTTCATTGATGTCTGGGGGGAAGGGGGGGGTGGTCCCGACTTCTTTCTGGTAGCCTTTGCATATTTTAAAATACAGTGGGTGAGACCAAACTCACCTGAGCTCTTCCCACGCCGTAACCTATTGGGAATGCCTCAGCCTGCTGCTGCGAACTCCTCCCAGAAACCTTCCGACTTGCTGTTTCTGTGGAGAGTCTACCCGTGGCTGGGAACAACACAAAGAGTGTAACAGGGAGAATTGATGTGGTTATCTTTGCTGAGCACATTTTCTCTGCTGCTTTGGAAATGTATTGTCTGACTGAAGCTGGAAACAGCACACACGTCAGGAGAAAAAGGGAAATTCATCTACCTATAACTCATGTCAGTGCTGCCACTGACATGAGAAACAAGAGATGCAGACAAGCATAGTTGGACTGGTGTAAAATACTCCACTTTATGAGTCGCCAGAAATTTGGCAAGGACTTAGGCAAACTCTGCCGTTCATCCACTAAGGGTCTAAATATTTCTGGGGGTTACAGCCCCCACCATCACGGTTTGGCGTACAGCTGGCCAAGACTTACATTGGCCTGACAGAAGTTTTGTCAAGCTGTGAAGAGGCAGCACCATCAGGTGAAGTCTGGAGATAAATTGTTTTAATCCACCTCCTGCTGCGCTGCCCTTAAACTCCCATGGATGCGAGCAGCCGTGAAGCAGGGCTGGACCCAGCAGTGACCTTGTATGCAGAGAGGAGCCTTTGTCCTGGAGCTCCGGCGGTGTCTCGGACTTGGCAGCTCGGGAAGTTGAGCAGTTTTTCCATGTCTCAGTCTTTGATGGGGAAGGTGAGCCTTCCTTTTCTCTTCCCCTTCTCTGTTGTCTGTTCTTGCTGTGGACCAGGACAGCGGGGTCAGGTTGTTGTGCCCTTGTCTCATGGCCTGGGAGTGCTCTCCAAATGGGACACAACTCTCAAGAGTTGTCTGCGGATCAGCCTGGGAGGGCTCTTGTCCACTTCAGAATTTCCAGAGGCATCCAGAGAGGTATTAGTTTGGGGGCCTGAGCTAACACCCAATCCATCCATCCATCGGTGTGGCCTTCAGTGAGCCAAGGCAGGCAGGATCACGGTGTGAGGTGGGAAGGACACAAGGGACTTGGGACAGGGGTGCTCAAAGCGGATGAAGGAGCTGTGAGGGGTTTATGAGAGAGCAGGGCAGCTGAAGCAGCCCACCACAGGGAGGATAAGGCTCTTCCCATGGCTCTGACTTGGTTGAGACTCGTGGCATCCCCAAGGGCTGTGGGGACTCTGGCGTGCAGAGAGCCATTGCTCTCCATTCAGCACTGAGCTTTCTCAGCTCTGAAAGTGTCAGTCACTGGGTCCTTTTAAAAGACCACAGACTTGTAGGAATGCCCAGACTGTCCCCGGGAGAACGTGGCATCGCCAGAATCCAGATGTCCTCTGAGCAAAGACCTCAGATTCACACAGGCTGCGGGGACAGACCCAGGGGGATGCAGCATGCATATGTATGGAGGCTGTGGAGCATGCAGGAGGACCTGTGGAGGTTCACCACCCATCCTCCTCACCCCTTTGTGTGACAGCCAGCATCTTAACTGTGCTGATCCAGGTTCTGAAACCGTTAGTGGAGAAAACTTCCTGGGCCCTGTGGAGCAGCGCCAACAGGCTGAATCTGTGCTGGATTTCTGCTTCAAGTCACAACCAGAGGTAGTGAAAATGAATAATGAATCTGTTCTTCCGAAGACTGCGTGTGGAGTCAGAGACCTCTGAGATCACAGCAGGCTTCTATCGAGTGGGTCTCATCTTTTTAGGGTATCTGGAGCTAATTGGAGAGGGGGTCAGACAGGGCTGAGGTAGGAGGATAACTTCTGAATATACAATTCTGTAATCGCTTTACTCCTGTGGTTTGAGTCGTTATTATCAGAATTCAGCAATGGAATTACTACCTGACTAATTGTCACCCGTTGTGGGGGAGGAGATGGGATGGTTGCCTTTCTTTGGGGGGGTGATAGGAGGGCTCCTCGTGCAGCATGCTTTCAGTCGTCCTCCGACAGTGCAGCAGCTCGAGTGGGTACACGCATGATCTCCATTCCAGCTTCAGAGACATCTCTAGACGTGGTGCTGAGGGACATGGTTTAGAGGTGACCTGGCAGTCCTGGGTTGATGGTTGGACTCGATTGGCTCACAAGTCTTTTCCAATGTAAAAGATTCTGCGATTCTCTTTCAGGCTGTGATCCTAGTTTGGAATGTAGGGAATAACAGTGGAACTGATTAAAATGAAAGTGGTTTTGAGGTGATCTTTGCAGCACGCAGTCGACGCCTTCTGTTGGAGTTTTGAAACGTGACACCAGTAGCAATGCATCATTCATTCACTTCTCCAGTTACCAAACACCTGAATTTGGGGGGGTCTGTCGTCAGCTCCATGGAGATCCCCCCAGGAAATCTAGTAAGAAAGCTGGGAGCATTTGTCATGGGTGGTGAAGCTGTGGATGGTCTCTGTTTTGAGGAACAGCAGAACAAGGTCCCGTGTGTCACCGAGCCCTGCGCTGGGAGGGTGCAGAGGGGCCAGGGTGCGGAGCTCTGGTTCTGGCTGGGTCGCAGCTGGAACGACAGCTTGGCCGGGCGATCCGCAGGCAGAGCCATGCGGGGATGGGACAAGAAGCCAGCGGTGTGCTTGCACGGAGAGGGGCTGTGCGCTTGCCTGGAACCTTGGGATTGCTCTGAAAGCAAGGTCAAATTTTTATTTGAGAACGAGCGTTTTTCTACTTGAAATACAGAGCTGAGAAAGCTGGCTGCTGGGTTTGGAAAGCAGATGTCAGGAGGCGAAGTAATAATGTCTCTTTTTAGCCAGCTGTGTTTGGGCTGATTCCCCAAGTCTACTGAGATACCGAGCTTGCTGGACCTGGCGTCTGGGGCCTCAGGCAAGCCCTGTCCCAGAGCTACATCCCCACGCTGGAGCTAGGGAGAGCTTGAACCTCGCTCCTCCCTGGGGCCCTCTGCGAATGCAGATGCCTCCCGGGGGACTACTGTGACCTGATGCACTGATAATTGAATTGATTAGGATGTGGATTGATTAGCCTCCTGCTAATGAAGTGTTGGCTGATGCCACAGCATCTTCTGATATTTGGAACTTTTGTCAAGCACTTCCTAGTCCCAGGCAGCTCCAGTGTCAACAGAGAGCTGATACCCAGCACCCAAAAGCACCTTTGCTGGGTGAAGTGATGCCAAACTGCCCAAACTGCCCTGAAGACTTCACTTTCCTCACCTTGGTGAGGAAAATGTAAAATACAACTGCAGAGCATCATACATGGGCATCTAAGTGCAGTGTTTCATGGGTGCAGCTTCTAGCCCCCTCTAAGACAGTCCAGGACTAGCTCAGACAGCGGCTGTGTCACAGCTCAGGATTTGCTTGGAAGAAACGTGCAGGATGCAGATCCTCGGTGTGCAGGGAGCTCAGATGTACCCAGAATGTCCAGCAGGCATGCTTACCCTGTCTGAAGCTTGTGGCATCACTTTCGTGATACTTCCAAGGGTGCAAACCCACGCGGGACGATGTGGCATCTCACAGCAGCGAGCAGCCAACACTGTGTCATTCCCAGCAGGTCGAGGGGTCCAGATACCCTTTTAGAGATAAATGAATTGATCTACACATTAAATGTGCTCACATCCACATTGTGTCTGAAAAATGAATTCTCCTTGCGTAGTTGGCAGTGGAATTAGAAACCAGCTTCTTGAAGGCAAGAATGAGGAATGGTTTAATTTTTTTTCTTGTAGAAGATGTTAAAAATGAAGATGGAAACTACTGCACATTTTTTCCAAATTATAAATGTTGAAGCTGTTTATGAGGCAAGAGGACAACAAACTTAGATTCCATTTAATGAGCTAAAGATAACTGTAATTGGTATATGAGGCAGTCTGTAAAGCCGTTAAAACCAGGGTATCGCCCCTGCACGTTCAATGGTTTTCGGTGTGGCGGCACTAATGGGTCTTTCCTTGTGTTCTCATACGTTTGTGGGGATCGGTCTGATAACGCAGTTACCTGCGCTTGTAGTTCACAGTGAGTACCCGAGTTTATCTCTATCCAGCAGATAAACTTGCAATTGCTTCCCTAAGTCCCATGGAGTCACTGGGTCTCAAACAGTGCTTACGGAGTGCGGTTGTGCTGCAGGAGGATGGACGGGACTCTGCACAGGAAGGAGGTACTTCAGCGGTTAGCTTGACTTAGCCTTGAAGATGGTCTTATTAAACAGTTCTTACATTTCATGTCTTCAGATAATAGGAAGTGTTGGAAGTCTGTGTGATTCAAACGTTACAACAGCTGTGAGAGATATGTTAGGAACAGAATGAAAATGTACTTACGAGTTTTGTCTTCAGAGAAGAATTAACTTTAAAACACGCGCTGCACAAGGATCACCAGGAGCATGGCACTTTCTAAAGAATGACTTCCTCACATTTGTTCTTCGTTTGCCAGCTCTGATTTGGGATATAGAATAATAAAAGGTGAGCCATTGGCTCCCTCTGCTCAGCGGGGTACTCCAGTCCTAGGAGAGCCTTGGCCAGGATGGACACAGCTGGGGAGGGAGCTTTCCCTGCGGACACCCCCGGTCAGCGCTGGCGGATCTGCTGCGGCAGCCCTGGCGAGCTGGTGATGAGAGATGAGTTTGCAAAAAGCACCGCGAAGGGACTAATTAAGGTGAGCAATTTTCCTTTGTTTCCATTCCTCACAGCAGCCTAATTGGAATGCAGAGGCATTTTCACTTGGAGAAAAATTAATTTTAACTGATAAATGTCCTGGTCTCAAATAATTTTGCGTAGACTGCTGCAGTGACATTATTCAGCGAGGAGACGGCTCAGACTGCAGCCCAGCGAGGCACTTACACGTGAGTCTGAGTTCCCACATCCGAGTGGCTCTGATTGATAGGGAACGCTTCAGTTAGCAGAAGCTGAAGAAGCTTCTTGGCTCAAGAGTTTTGCTCCACTAATCCTCAGGGAACTTCTCCAGAGCTGTCCAGAAGAGCAGTGTCCTTTTACAGGCAACGTTAAGCGATCTCGTTAAGGGTGCGATTGTCCTGGCTGATGCAGAAGAGGCGTTAAAATGTCCAACTCTGGCATGTCCTTGCAATGTGCCCCTGTTTGTAGGTGAAGGAACTGCTTCTGGTCTTGCTCGTGAACAATACGTGCATCTTCTCCGGTGGGTGAGGGGTCTGGGGACACAGAGCTGTGCCGTCCACTGTGGCTCCTGGCCTGCAGTGGGTGGTGGCTTTGGGATGTGACTCTGGTGCTTGGTCGCCACGGGACATCTACTGCATGGAGGGAAACTGCCCTTCCCCTTACCCCTCAGCAGGGATCCCTTGAGGCGTGACGGGGTGAAGTAACTTGGCGTTACAGAACTGGTGGTGCTGATCGGCACGTGACAAGCAGGGTGCTTTGTGGTGCACACCAAACGAACGTAGAACAGAGGCGAGGTGTGGTGGTGAGGCCTCGTCAGTGCTCCTGAAGGGTTTGTCTGCCCGTGAGGATGGGGGAGTGGAAAGATGGTGAGTCTGGTGTCTGCCCTGCAGCGGGACTGAGGTGTTGCCCAAGGGCTGTGCAAGGGCTCCCTGCTCTGTTGCTCTCCCAGCACGTAATGCTGCGCTGGGTGCACGTCCGGAATGAATGATGGGTGGCACAGTGCCTCCAGGGCTGGCCTATTGTTATCATCTGCAAGATTAAATCCTCAGATACTTTACTGTTCCATCATCATCCTTGTGTTTTATGAGAAATCTTTATTTGATTTTTTTTAAATGTTCTTCCATGCAGAGAAGGAAAAACCTTTTGCTATTTTACTGCTTGAGATTAGGATTAGTTTTAAGGACTTGCTGTGTGCTTTATGACCTGTTTCCGATTTAGCTGACTGGTTTTACGAGAGCGCGGCTCCTTGGGGCAGTGCACAGCTTAGGGATGTAGTTGGAGAGTCTGTATATGTATGTGGCATTACTGGTCTGTACTGGCACCTTCTGAACGTGTGCAGTGGGAAACCAGGAGCAACACTGCGGAACCGGAGGCAGTGAGTGCTGGAGGCTGGGAAGGGGCTCTGGAGGTCTCGGGTTTATCCCCTGCTCACAGCAGGGATAATGCCAAAGCCAGGCAGCTGCTCTGGGCTTGTCTAGTTGGGTCTTGAGCATCTCCAGGGATGGAGATCCCACATCCTCACTGGGCCCGTTCACTGGTGTTCCTGTTCACCCTCAGGAGGAAGAATTTATTTCTAATACCTGAAGGAGATATTAGGAGCCCCTGGAGGACGTGCTCTGGACAGTAAGATGTGTTAATATGGCACAACCAAATCAACTTTACTGCGAGTTATTTTACCCACTCTGACCCCTTTGTCTTCTTCCCCCCCACAAAGAGAGATGATATATAGACTTCCCTTCCTAACGTAGGTATTGATGCACAAAATTTGCGAAAAATATATTATTTTTAGCAGTCTGTGATGCATTCAAGCTGTCCCTAGGCTTGTCTGAAGCAACAAGCAAGGTCCTAATTAATGTGCTGAAAATTCCAGTAACGGAGCAATGAAGGAAGGAGGTTCGTGCAAAAGGAGCAGCTAGCTAATTCCATGCTGCGGTAACTGGAAATGCTGCAGGTGTCTTGTAAGAACAAATACCTCAGATGCTTAAAATTGCCCAGCTTCCACGGGTTGCACAATTTCTCAGAAACAGCAAAGAATTTTAAGTAGCTTTTGCACACAATGATCAAGTTTGCAGAAAACTGTGCTGGGTAGTGCTTAAAAAGTTCTTCTCTTCCACTTGAAATAGTTTTTCTGGGATCGCTAGAAGTGACTGAACTGAAGGTTTCTCAAGCTCAGACGGAAGCCGCACTGAAAAGATGTTCTCTGCCCTGCGCAGAGGGCAGCTCTCAGGAAGGTTCCCAGGTTAGTCCAAAATCAATCTTACTTTTAAAAGCAACATCTGCTAATAACTTTTAAAAACAACTGCTGCAAGATGTACATCTGTGATCTGTAGGGATTTTACCCCCTGACCACCACTTTGGTTGAATTTGTAAGTGTGAGGGGAATATGCTTGGGTGGGTGTGATGGTGCTGATTCCATCCCTCACCCAAGTCACTGGACTTTTGCTGGATCGGGTGACAAGGCTGGTAACTAAATGGTACCATGGTGTAAAACATGCCAGGTATTTCTTCTTCTTTTTCCTTCAAGGATACCAAGTGTGCACACAACCCACCAGATGTGGTGGGCTGACAGAGGTCCCAGAGCTGCAATAGCAGCTGGAATGAAGGAATTGGTACCAGGAAAAAAAGGAAAAAAAGTGATATTTTGGGGAGAGATTGAAGATGCCATGCCTGTTACACTGATAAACCCACTAACAGATGTGGAAATAAAGGCCGTGCTTAGGACTGCAGTCTAGTGTGTGGTAGTCCTGACCCAGTGCGACTTCCCGGTTCCACCCCTGCAGGGACCCATCTCTCTCTTCAGTCTGGAAGCACATTTTTGAACTTATCCTCTTTAAAGAAAATTGTCCTTTACCTAGTGCACACACATAGTGTGTGGAGCCCTGTGCCCTTGGACATCAGAAAGTCGAGATGGGTTTGGAAACCAATCAAACCCCACCAAGCCCAGACAGACGTGACATCCAGTCAGGGCTGGCTATCCAACACAGCTTTCCGAGGAAAAGAGTTGTTTATCTTCTTCTGGCTTTAGACATAGGGTGATTTTTTTTTTCTTTTTTCTTTTGCCAGGTGAGAAGTGCAGGCAGAGCAGTCTCCTGCAGTTCCCGGGTAAGCATCGCGCACAGCTCCAGACCGATTTGGCTGAAGGTGTGTGTTTGACAGAAGGGCACAGCTGTAATTTCTCAGGCCTAGCTGGGGATGCCAAATAAATCTATATCTTCTTGACAATTACATCTTTACAAAAGCTTTGGAAAGAACTGCTAAAGTGAACTTATTGACAAGCTTTCTTATTAGAAGAAAGTCCTTTGGCAAGGCCCACGAATGCAGCATTTCATGATGGATCTCTCGGAAGCAGCAGCTGTGGGAGGCCAGTTAGAAATAGCTTTTTATTGACAAACTCTTATTTTAGAGGAAATTCTTCTAACAAAGCCTTAGCTTGAGTCATTTCACGGTGGATCCCTAAAATCAGATATAAGGTACACGTAATTTTTATTGGAGTCAAACCACCAAGCAAATTTGTTTAAATGGTTGTGCTGGTGGCACGTGAGCAGCAGTTCACCAAGGGGCCGCATTTGCAGGGGCTGGTGGCTGTGAACACACCCTGAGCTGTTCTGCATTTCTGACAACAACAGGGAGCCCCAGGAAAAGGAAAACCCACCGCAGCAACCTGTCGTGTCGGTCCCCCACCCCAGCCGCCCCTCTCCCCTCGTGTGCCCCTGCCGAGGGCTGGGGCTCTGCCACTCTGACACAGCAGCAGCTCCTGGGAAATTAATGACTGGCAAAAGGAGACGGTGGCAGGGAGAGAGAGCAGGGCTTATCAACAACTCCTAGGAGTATTGCTGCAGACCACAGGGGAAGTGTTTCCAAAGTCAGATGTGAGATTAATTAATGTTGTGCGTGATCCAGTTACACAGGAGAGCGGACGCCTCCAGTTCTACTGCTCGTTCCGTGTTCGTGACTCCCCCGTAGCTGGGCTGTCGGAAAGGACAAATGGAGCTTAATTCAGTTTGCTATTTAGGACATCTATATATAAACACAGGAATATAGGATGTGACCCTTGGGGGCACCTTTATCCACTCCCCCTCTATCTGCCCTACTTCTGGTAATTATGTTTTCCAAGTAGTTGCTTACTCACGGCACTCCTCTCACAGCAGATGTCTGTTGGTTCTGCAGAACGTATTTTCTGGAGGTTTGTTCAAGGCATTCTCTTCAGCCTGGGCAGGCGGCTGTTACCTGCCAGCGGTATAAAAATGTAGTTCCTGTATGTCAAATTTCTTGTGCTCTGAACAGGACCCTGTTGGGGCCGACCCCTTCTCACTGGCCTTTTGGGATGATGTGGCATTCTTTCATTATTCTCAGCTCCAGTGAAGTCCCTTCATAGTCTTATAGCAACTTACAGCAGGGATTGAGCTGGAGAAATGAGGAGGGAGTTCACCTGCCCAGAGGCACTCACAGAAATCACTGCCTCCAAGTTCTGCAGAAAAAAAAACAAAAGGAAAAGAAGGCAAAAATCAATGTGGAGCGGGAAGAAAAGCTGTTGGGACTGAGGGGGTGGAGAGCACCCCGGCAGCTGGCCTGCTGGGTGAGTGACGCTGAAGCAGCAGTGAAGGAGCCTCAGAGACGCTGCGAGCAGGGGATGAGCTGTCTGGCTGAGGCAGCGCTGGCGGGGGCTGGCAGGAAGAGCAGCCTCCCAGCAGCAGAGACGGAGCAGCGGGGAGGGAGGGAAGGCTGGTTTCTGAGCAGGAAGCAAGCAAAGCTCCTGGTGGAACGTGAACATCCGCTTAGGGATGGAAATGCAGCCAAAGGCACAGTGGGTTTGATCGGCGTTGAAAAGAGAGCAGGACAAGCCTTGCAACCTTTGTGCTGGCCCACGTTAGCTGGGGGCGGGGTGGAGAATGACTTCTCATAGCTGCTGTGGTGGAGAAGGAGCTTGGGGGAGGCCCAGTGTCCCTGCCCCTGGCAGGGCATGTTGGAACTAGGTGGTCTTTAAGGTCCCTTCCAACCCAAACCGTTTCATGAGGTTGTGCTCTGACCGCCGGTGGAGACAGAGCCGAAGGGAACCTGCAGCAGCTGGCCAGACCCCCAACCATGGCAGAGGAGATGGTGCTGATGTGCCGTCACAGCAGATTGGGAAAAAACGTGGAGTCAAAGAGGTTACTTGTTCTCTCTGTTTGGCTCACAGCATCGCTGTGGGTTGAAATCCCGTGCTCAAACGGGAAAATCAGACTCTGGTTCTGATCCTTTGACTGGGATGATACCCGAGACTGTAAACCACTGAAAAGTGTCAGAGAGCAGTGGCAAGGATTAAAAGAAGTAATCAAAGATTTCAGTTATTTATCATTGTCACACACAGGCTGCGTATTGAGGCGCAATAAACAATTGCTGTTTGTTGAAGCAGGGAAAAGAGAAAAGCAACTGCAGCTCAGTCACGAGCAGCATGAAGGTGGGGCTGTGGGTGAAGCTATTGAGGAGCCTGATTGTGATAGAGATCAAGTCAGCCTCAAAAGGCAGGATGAAAAGTCTGTATGATAGCAATAGTAAACTTCAGAAGAGCTATCTAAGATGGAGTAAGATAATTAAGGGATCAGATGAGGCAGCAGAAAGGGTGGTGTAAAACAGCCCCATGGGATATACCGGGCAGGAGGCTCCGAGTGCCTCATGCCCATCGCTGTGTGCCCCAAGGACACGCTCCCCTTCCACAGCTCCCAGCTCTGCCCCCGTGAGCCCTGTGCCTCAGAAGAGCGGCAGTCTCCAGACAGCAGAGGAAGATAGGGATGAGCATAAGCACTAGCTAGTGACTGCAGGTTTGTATTTAACAGGGCTCGGAAGTCTTGTGAGGAACAACAGGCTTGGGAACTAATAATAAAACTCACTCTGGGGATCAGAACTGAGCTGTAACAGAAACTGGAGGCCAGTGGTTACCGAGGGCAGGGGGAGCAAGCAGGGAAGTTTGATGAATGCTTTGTGACGGGTGCTCTGGGCCAGGCGAGGTTTCAGCCCTGCAGCTGGTCTCTGCAGACAGTGAGTCTGGGACTGCTTCACCTCAAGGTCCTCCTGAAGACCTTTGAGACCAAGCTGAAAGTGCAGCAGAGCGTCCAGGGCTGGGCAGCTTTCTCCCAAGAGCTGAAGGAACCAGCGTGCAGCATGTTTGAACACTGCAAACTTGTCCATAAGCCATTGCTTGCTTCAGCCTCGGTGCCAGAACACAAAGATCAAACACATCCTCTTTAGAAGGATGGCAGAGATGACACTGCGCTTGCAGACCCGTAAGTTTTGGGGTTTTTTTGTTTTTTTTCTTATCAGCAATTTAATAAGACTGGTGGTGAAGACGACCAGACTCAGGCAGCTATGAAATCCTCCCTGGCCTCTGGAGAGAGGAGTTCAGCGCATCTCCTGCCCGTATCTTGGTGTCCCTTTTGCAGCACACAGGTTCATGAGGAATGACTTTCCTCTACAGGAACACACAGCATTCGTCCTGCTTTGGGGGGGTCATCCTAGTTCAGCTTAGGCAGACTTCAGTTTTCAGTTCGTCTTCAGTCTGTTTAAAAATACGATTTTTCTTCAGCCCCGTGCTGACAACAGCTGAGTCCTCTTCTATTATAACTCCCCTTCGTCTGTCGTCCTTCGGAACAGTTGGTTGAGTGTGGAGGAGCTGCAGAGCAGGTTCTGCTCCTTCCTTGTGGTCTGCCTGCTGGGTTTCTTTTTTTTTCCAACCCCCTTCTGTTTAGCCTCTAATTTTGCCACTTTTGCTTGCTCCCTGCTGGAAAATGTACCTGTTTCTGGGGAGCCTGTGGTGATAGAGACAGGGCGGTAGCAGGGTTGGATGCTGTAGGTCAGCAGTGTCTGCTCTAGCTGCAGCTGCGCTCTGCTCTGCCCAGGACCTCTGAAAGTGGCAGCCCCCCGTGTTTCCCCACAGCATCTAGTTCACTTAGAGCAGCATTTACCTGTTGGTCTCATGCAAGGCGTTAAGTCTCAATCTCTTTTATTTGATAAGTTTCTCTTTTCTTTCCTCCCCTTGTGGTCTTCTTCCTCAGTGATTTACTCATCCTTTGTGCCCTGCTTTTCCTGAGTGTTCCCCCAGCCAGTGTGTCCCTTGCCAGCAGTATGGGGAGCTTCCCCTGGGGTGTGCAGGGTAGGAAGCATCATTCCATGGTTTCCTTGGGAGTACTCCCCATTTCCACTGATGTTCTGCTGACTCATGGCACTTCCCTGTGTTGAGCTCCGTGAAGTGTGTCTCTTGCCTTGTGTCCTGTTACGTTGAAATTTTTCCTTTGCTTTTCTTTTTTCTGCAGCATTAAGTGTGGCAGCAAAATCAGTAATATGTGACTGTGGCTCCACAGCTCCCACTTTTCTCCCGATCTCTAACCAGTTTGCCTCTTAACCACGAGCAAGCACTGCAGTGGGCTATCAAAAGCATTGACAGAGCACCAGACCAGAGCTGTTCATCCATGAGAGCGGGGGGGCTGCTCTGCGGGGTCTTAACATCTCACTGATGCCTGTGAGGACACTCAGAGTTGTCCTGTGCTGCCCTGTTGGAAAGAGGGCTGGGAGCAGGGACCACCTTACACCGCTGACAAGGTGAGCATCCTCTGACTAGTTCATTACTTCTCAAGATTGCTTCTTGTTTTGTCTTTTCCCCTGTGTACTGGGCAGCGTGGTCTGAAATGGTTCCTGTCGTAACAGAAAGTCTGCCAGACTGTTTTATCTTCCTGGTGGAAATGTGAAATATTTCTGCTCTCGGGAGCTTTCGCTGTTCTGTGTTCGTAGCTCCCTGTCCGGGCTGTTTTGGGGAGCTCAGAAGGCCACTGGCTGTATGAGGTATCGGTATACTTGGCAGTATTCAGATCTTGGCAAAGTGAGAGCGCGATGCAGGTTATCCCCGTGTTAAAGCCCGAAAGATGCCTGCAGGGTTAGATCCTCCCTGCCTGCCTGTTGTCCCACCTGCTGCCCAGAGCCTGGGGTAAGCTGGCAGCGGGGCACAGACTTTGGCCCTTGGGAACAGTGGATGTCATGAGCTTCTCCACGCTGTGCAGAAACCTGAGGCCCAAAGGCTTTTGGAAGTCATTTGGATGCTGCTTCATTTCAGGAGGGCCGTTAAATGGCTCGGGTGGCTAACACCCGCTTTTAAGAGGGACTTGGGCACAGAGACCTGGAGCTGCAAATCAGCTTGTAAACACCTGTGAAACCATAGCCTGGGTTTCCCCTTGTTACCCAGAGAAGTGACGAGGGGAAATCTGTCAGGGGGCAGAGCTGAGCCCCATTCCCAAGCCCCGTGCAGGGCCCAGCCGTGGGCGGGGAGCGCCCAGGGAGGGCTGTGCTGGCTCCCACCCTTGGAACCGGTAACCTCCGAGCTAGGGCATCTCCTCAAGGATAATCACTTAATTAAGTCTTCAAACGATAGAGAATCTGCTCCATATTAGGTTAGCTGCTTCACTGCTTAATTAACTTTATTCCTGCCCTGGATTTGTTTAGTTCCACCTTCCAGCCTTTGGCTCTCATTATGACTTTTTTTTGGTAAATTAAAGAGCTGCCTTGTATCAGAATCACCTCCCTGTGATGGTACTAAAGAACACAGTGAAATTGGCTGTTACCCTTCCCTTGGATAAATTAAGAAGGTCAAGTGCTGTAACCTGACTCTCTGCATAGAACTGACTTTGTAGCCTTCAAATTGCTCTTGTGAGCCTCTGAGCTTGGTCAGGGTGCATCCTGGTGCCCCAGGGCTGGAGGCATGGTCTTAGTAACGCAGTGCCACCCCTGCTCCCCCAGCAGCCTCGGCTTACAGCTCTCACCGGGCACAGCCACCCAGCCCTGTCTGGCACACGCCTGCAGTTGGTATTCACCCCGGAGCTTCGGCTCTTCTGAGGATCACGGCTCCCGGAAAAAAACACCATCATGAATAAACATCATGAATAATTTTCTGAGGAAAGCGTAACTTTACCACTGACTGTAAGGAAAGGGGCAGGATGAGAGCACTGATGAGAATGTTTATGCAAACCAGGCTTGATGAGAGCCATCTTGACAAAATAGTCATCGGTCGAGCCATTTTAATTTCATGTAAATGCTTGTTTTCCAGAGCAGCTCAGTGCAGTTAACTGCAGGTGCTGGCCCTTGTCCTCTAGCTCTGCAAACCTTCTCTCAGGAGGTACCCTCTCAGGGTACAAGGGTTCTCTGTCTGGTGTGGCTCACGAGAGGAGGATGGTTCCTCATCTGCAGCCAAGGACTTGGTCACCAGGACCTGGTGATGCTGAGCAGGAGAGTGGTCTTAGCTGAGGCTTAGGAGAAAGGGTGAGCAAGCTGGATACATGATAACAGAGTAAATCTGCTGGAAGAGAAAAGACATACCGTGCTTCCTCTCCAAAATAAATCAGCTGGGGAAATGCTGAGTCGATAAAGTTCGCTTTCAGCCAGCATCCTTCTTTCTGGTCAGGAGATCTATTGCTTGTATGTTAATTGGCCCTCTAATTGTTCTCGAGTGTCTGCCTTTTGGATCCTGCTGGTAGCGCTGTCTGCTGTTTCTCTGCCCCTTTATGCCTGTCTTTTACAGGAACAGTAGCTGAAAAAAGCCTCAAGTGTTCTGTCTATGCAGAGGATTCCCCGTATTTCACATACCCTCTGTATTCTGAGGAGCTCTGCTGCGCATCAGCAGCTGGCGGCTCTCCTAGGGACGAGCCTTCAAGCCCACTTCGGGGGATTCTTCTGCCGAGTGTCTGGAACTCTCGTTCTCTGTTGCTTTCCATCATTTTTGTAAAGGCAGGAAAAAAAAAAATCAGTGGTTCTGGTGTGGCACAAGTATTCCCAGCACATTTTCAGCTATATAATGAAGCAGCATGAAGCTTGGCAGGAGTTTAGTTTCTCTGCTAATTAAGATTAAAAGGGGAAGTAGCCCATTACAGGGAAAGCAAATCTTAATGAAAATTTAGAAAGAGTTGAGAGAAAAAAGGCAAAAAATCATTTTGCCTAAAGAATCAGAAGCAATGCAGTGCACTCCTAACAGCACATCATATTTTATATGATTCATCTTGAAAATGAGACCTGTTGACACAGGACTTGCCAGTCAGAGTCCACTGTGTGCAGCCTGGGATGACAATTCTGTGTGGTTTTTGTCTTCTCGGATTCTCAAGGGATTTTCGCAGCAAACTTGAGGTGTTGATTTTGGGCTTGGTGGGAAGTGAGGCAGCAGAGTTAGCAAAAGGTTGCATGATTCATCTCCCAGAAAAGCAAACTTGGATTTTTGGAGCTCAGAGAAAGTGGTGAATACAGTTTTACCTCAGTTAGGAGGGTTGATTTAGCTCCCTGTGGGTCAGCTGAAGGCTCTTCCAGCTCCTCACTGGACATTGCATGTGGTTGGATGCAGCGTGAGCTAAACAACGAGGCCACGTCCAGCCGCGTGAAGGGGAAGCTGTCTTTGACACCACGTATACCACCGAGGTAGGGTGGGTGATTGCTACAGCGCGCACTGTCCGTCGGTGGTGTGAAGTCTTCATTCAGGGTCTATCTAAATTTGCAGTAACCATCTCTACGCCGGTCCCACACTCTCCCAAAGCAGCTGTGGTTGTCTGGGGGTAGATTGCCGCTGTCTTCAGCGTGTATCACGCTTTATCTGCTTGAGTTCAAGGTGAATTTGCAGATGATCTAGTTAAGCAGTGAAGGTTGCAGTCAAAACAGATGTGTGCTGTTGTGCCCTGAACAGATCCAGCAGCAGCTGTACTTCTGACTTTCTTCACTTCTGGATTCAGTTTGCAGACAAAGCACTTTGCTTCTCCCAGTAGGCACAGCCAGGCTGCCCCAGAAGAGCTCACCCAGCCCTTCCTGGGGGCTGCAGGGCTGGCGTGGGTCCGTGCTGCTGCCTGAGCCTAACTTTCTTCCCTTAATACTATTATTACCAGTTCTGAATTAATCCTGGCATTGAGCACTACCTTTAGCGCTGTCTCAGGCAGTTTGGCAGGGCAGATGGTGCTCCCAGGGAGGACGGGACCCTAAACCCGACATCTCTCAGGCATCTGTTCTCTCCCGTTTGCATCTTCTTACAGGAGTTACTTCAGATTCCCCCTGTAACAGGTCACCTACCTACAGATTCAACCTTCTCCAGTGTTCGAGAAACTCATCAACAAACCCAGAAAAAGCAGCTTTCATCTGCCCACGGATCTGGTGAAGAAACTGTTCTCACAGGCCGTTCTGGGTGTTTGCTGCTGGGAATATTTTGTTCCAAGCCACACAGGAGCGTTCCGCTGAAGAACAAATCACGCTATTAGACTTGCACTTTAATCTTCCCTTTGGGAACACAGAGCTTCCTAATATAATCTTGATGGTGCCAAAAAGCGTTATTACAGTTTTAATGCACATAACAAATTGTCATTGTCCCCGATTTGCGAGGGTGAGGGAAGATCTCGCTTGTGCGAATGCCAGGATGAACGTAGGAAATTCCCTTCCTGCTTACTCTGGTCCAGACCCAGCCCCACTGCTGTGAGACCCGATGATTAAAGTAGATGTGCTCTGGATGGTCACTGGGAATTATAGACTTAAAATATGCCCCTCACAGGTTAATCGGAGGGCAGCTGGGGTTTGAGTGTTATCCTCTGCACCATGATAAAGAAGCTCAAATTGTGTTTCCAGGCTGTGCTGAAAAGCCTAATCTGCATGTCGATTCAGCAGTTAGCGTGTCCCATCCGGACGCTGATGCTCAGCTCTTGTGAAGGTCTCCAAGGCGCTGGCTGCCTCCGATTGCCCCCCTCCGCCAGCAGAAAGCCCCAGGAGCCGGAGTTTAGAATGCCTTTGCGTTTAGGAACGGTTTGGTGTTTGTGAGCAGGGCATCCACACCCCACGGGCACAAACATATTGTCAGTCTATGAAGAGCAAATGGGAGAAAAGGATCTGCAGGAGTTTCTGGTATTGGTTCAGAAATGGCTCACCAAAGGGGACAAAGCGCTTTAAGTAGCGTTATGCTGCACAGCTCCTGTCAGCGTCCCGCAGCCGCTGGTGCGGGGGCAGAGGACAGGCTGGCTGGGGAATGTGCTGACTGAGCCCCTCCAGCAGCTGAGGCGGCAGGGTGCGTGGCAGGGTGGAGCTCAGCTCTGCCTCTGACTCGGTCCTTTTTTGTGCTAAAGGTGGAGGTTGGTGTTGAATCCGAGCTGCGCTGCGGGACACAGCCCTGCCCTGGGCACTGCTTCTGGTTTTAAAAGCTCGTGTAACTCCCCTGACGGTGCTGGGTTTTAGCTCGTGCTGCTTCGCTGTCCCTAGACTTTCTCACAGGTGAAACTGCACATGTGGAGGGAGGAGTGAGGAGGGCAGAGGATCCCGAAGAGTTCACGCTGCCGTCAGGTCTGCGCTGACAAAGCTGTGCCATGTTCTAGCACCGATTGAAGGACAGGGAATGGCCAAAAATCCATAAATTCCTGAGCCACAGACAGAAGGGCGAGTAGGTGTTCAGACCTGCTCCTGTCTAATACCCGCAGAGAAGAAGCGGGAAAAGAAAGCGGTGAGCATACTGCGCCCTGCAAGTACCGGCTACGGGAAATGGATGGGAGCTTCGTCACATCCAGCTAGGAGATACAGGCTGGCTTTGTTTTGGTAATATCCTCCGCCTTCACATAGAAAATCTGCATTTTTCAACCATGATTTAACAAGGTTGTATGGTCTGATCCTGTGATCTATTAGCCTGTCGTTACAGGGAAGACTGAGGATATTTCTGCGTCAGTTCTGGATGCTCTTGGTTGTTTGGAGAGCATCTCCCTCCTTGTCTGTGTTTCTGGGAGGAAGGAAAAGGTGATGGGAGGAAACACGCTGTCTTTGTAGTGTCTAGTACATTAGGAAGTACGTCCCCAAGAGGAAAACACTGCTCCTGCATCGCTGCTGCTGGTGCCGACTGGCCTGATAAAGCCTGGTTAGAAATGGCTCAGGGAACAGCCCTGCCCTGGTGTCCCCAGTGAAGAGAGGTGAGTGCCTGTGGAAATTTGATTGGCTCAGCAAGTCTGTAGTTCTTGGATGCTTTCATCGCGTGTTCTCCTAGTACATATCTTTTCTGTCCTCTGGCTGGTCAGAAAACCGTCCTCTCTGGACCAATTTACTTCTTGCTAACAGAGCTGGCAGGTCATCATTTATCTTGCCTGTAATTGCTCTCTGTGTGGCTTTGGGGGGCCTTCAGTAGCTCAGGGGCTGAAGCGCCAGTGTCCTCAATAACCCACTGAGCTCCTACGTCACAACTCGGAAATCCAACACTAAAGTACCCCGGACAGAAAGCTGTAACTGTGGCCACAGAAGGTGCAGACCCCTTTTGCTGGAAGTTGAATTGTGTGCTGGTGGGGTGACGATGCCAGCCCGGTTTCTTCCAGGTCTCCTGCCCTTCCCCAGCATCCTGGGCTTTCTCCAGCGCACATGCCCTTCCTGCGACAGGGTGCCCTGACGCGTTACCAGCCCCGGGGAGAGTGGGAGTGTCTCTTTGTACATCTGACAGGTTACGCCAGCTCTTGTGGATCCTGGCACGTTACTGCTGTGGCAAGCTGACTTCATTAGCTCCTGTTCGGTTTGTTCTCGGCTGTCGCCATTGCTGCTGGCTCAGCCCTGCTGCCTAGCCGGCGATCCGTATACCGGTACCGCAAGGCTTGTTTTCCTCTCATCTGTATGCGCACTTGTCTCTATCGAATTTTGTCTCTTTGATTTCAGTCATTTTCCAATTTATCGAGATCGCTTTGGATGTAATCCTATCTGCCAAAGCACTTGTAATCTCCTGTTCGGTTTGTTCTCGGCTGTCGCCATTGCTGCTGGCTCAGCCCTGCTGCCTAGCCGGCGATCCGTATACCGGTACCGCAAGGCTTGTTTTCCTCTCATCTGTATGCGCACTTGTCTCTATCGAATTTTGTCTCTTTGATTTCAGTCATTTTCCAATTTATCGAGATCGCTTTGGATGTAATCCTATCTGCCATAGCACTTGTAAGCGTTCCCATTCTGATGTCATTCACAGTTCCTCACTCGTGTTGCCAAAGTCATTAATATTTAACAGAAGCATAACCAGAAGGGTCCCTGCTCGGCGGTGTGTAGTACGTCCTTTGCCAGAGAATTGTTTGTAGCAGCTTTTTATGTGGGTCCCTAATCTGTTCTCGCAACCACTTGCTAATGATTTGGACAATGCTTTGGTTAACTTGGTATTTTATGACAAGTTTAGATCATTGGCAGTAACCTCGGGTCGGTTCCTCTGAGCTGGTTTTCCTACCGACCCTGTGCTGCCATCCTTCTAAAGCAGATACTGCCTGTCTCGGTCCCAGGTGGAAAAACACATTCAGCCTTTTGCGGCATTTGATGTGCAGTGTCTTTGTTAACAGATAACTTGGGACTTTGTGATTCCCCTTGGCTCTGTGTAAGTCCTGTACCTTAGTCTTTGCATTTTGGGGCCCCCCGGTCATCCCCAGCCGTGCATCCCTGCGGTCATGGTCCGTGTGGCCCAGAGGTGGAAGAAAACGGGGAAGGGAGCAAACTGCGCTTCAGTACTCCAGTAAATTGAGCCGTGCTCACGGGAGGGTCCGAGCCTTGCAGGGCACTGCTTTGGCAGTGGCTTGGGATTGCAGCACACAAATCAAGTCCCCCGGCACAATCCTGGTCCAAATAAGCTGCAGTCACTCCAGATGTTATCATCAGAGAAGCACTAATAGCAGTAACGGGGTATTTACATCTCTGTGTGGTGCTTGGAGACACGTGCGGGAACACCATATGCTGATTGTGACCTTACGCTTCCCAAAACTGCGTTGCGGCTGGTGCAGAGCCAAATGGGGAAGCAGCTCTTGGATGAGGCCTTTGGAGGTGACCGCCACCTCCTCCCGAGTGCCTTGCTGCAGTAACTATCCCAATCTATGGTGACAGTGCCGTGGGACCCCAAGTAAAAGCCTGGAGATGCTGTGGGCGTCGCGGTGCCAGCTGCGTGGTGAGGACCTGCATCCCTTGTCTGTGCATGTCCTGTTTGCCAGGGAAAAACGAGATGGACTGAAGCTTCGTGGAGTCCTGTCCTTTTCCCCATCTGAGTACAACTCCTCTGTGTTCCTTTTCTTGATGGGCTGGAAAAGAAACTTTTCACAAGCATGTGGGGAATTTCTTCAATAATTTTGCATTAGGGGCATCATATCAGGCAGCCATTGGTGAAGCTTGAATGCTAAAATGAATTAATGTTGACGACCATAAAAGCTGAATTAAAATGAAGTAAATTTCAATAAGTTTAATTTAAGCTCTTTGCTGCTATGAAACTAGGAAGTGGTGTTAGTCCTTTCAGTGTTTTCATCTACATGTGTTGGTTACACTGATACCATCCATCCAAACATCCTTCCATGGGCTGTTGGACAAACTGTAGTCTTGGTATTTTTTTCCTAGCCAGGACTTTTCTGTCATTTTGGTAAGGCTTGTGACTGGAACTGCCTCTCTTGCTGCTAGCAAAGTCTGGTCTTTAACTGTACCCCAGCCTCTTCCAAGAAGTGAAGGAGACAGATCAAAAAATTTAAATTCCCCTTTACTTCCTACAGCTGTAGTCAGGACAGTGACAGGCACAGGTCAGGGAGGACAGGGCGCGTCTGAAGAGCTGGTCCAGCCTTTGTTTGCTGTGTGCCACTGGTGCAGAGAACTGGCCACAGTGACCTGCTTGCAGCACCCTTGGATGCCACCCTCCTCTGCAGCAGCACCCTGGGGAGGTCCTTCAGCCCTGAGCCCGAATTGACGGCAGCACTTCCAACAACAATTGGTGTGTGCCGAAGAGCTCGAGGAAAAACTAAGAGACCATTTTGCACAAAAAGCAGAGTGTATTTTCAGTACCGGTGGGTAATTCCATGCGATATGCTGACATCAGTGACCAAACCCGCACAGCCGGCACCGGCGTTTGTTGAGGAGCGCCGTGGTTTGTGCTGATAGCAAAGGTGAATCTGCAGAAAGGTGGAAACTCATCAGTTTTGTAATATTGAACTGGGAACCTTAACTAACTTGAGGATGGGTATTTTGCAGAGTAAAATGACTAGCTAATGACTCTGCCATTTTAATTACTTTAGGAAAGGTTGTCCTGTTGGCTGTCTAAAGGAGTTTGCCTGGGTAGACGAACCTCGTAGGCAAGATTGGAGAAGTGTTATTCTCACCATCGATCAGGAGATGTGAGCAGACAGTCCCTCCCTCCAGCTTTATTACTGCATTTCAGTGTAACTGAGGAGGTCCCAACCATTTTGACAAACATCTTTGTCTTTAGGGGGGTTGTGGGGGTCCTTTTCACGACAGAGCTGATGTGCAGCTTGGACGGGAGAGGCTGCTTTCCAGGCGATGCCGTTCCGTGGTGGGTGGTGGGTTGCAGTACGCGTCCTCTGCTCCTTAGTATTCCCGTGGCTTTGGCGGCTGCAGAGCTGGCGGGATGAGGGTGTGTGGGGAAACAGGCTGGAGTGCATCGGGCACAGCAGAGAAGGGGAGAACCTTGATGTGGCTGGAATCCACATTTAAACATACTCCTCTTTAAACAAACAAAAAAACCCAAACGCAGAACACCGCACACAAACGGGCCTGCCTGCTGCTCCCACCCACGTGCAGCCACTCATGGTTGCCCTTGGCCAGGAGTGCTCCTCCTACATTACCATTTCGCATCACGTCAGAGGGGTGCTGCCGGTGTGGCATTATTAATTTATAAAATTATTTATAGGGTTATTAAAAATACACCTTTTCCAGCTTGTTTCTAGCTTTTTCCTGGGCTGGGCTGTTCGGCGGGTTTCGTGTTCTCCTGCTCAGCATTCACCGAAGGGAATACCCCCACCACTGGGTAGATCCTTCTGCAGTTTCAGTTTTCCTCAGGAATTGTCAGACAAGTTAAGAACTTCAAGTCAGCACTTTATTATGAAAAGCTGGAAATCAGCTTGACAAAAGCAAAGTTTGTTGGGCTTAGGGCCAGCCTTTGACATCTCCTGCCGCATCCCCAGCTCTGTGCCGAGGCCTTTACTCAGGTCCCTTGACAGAAGCATTCTAAACAACGCCAGGACCACTGGGAGCTGTTACTGTAACGGTGGGGAGGGGGTTACTTAACACCGAAAGGCAAATGAAAACCAGGATTCTTCTTTAGCTTTTGGGGAAGGAGATCATGTTTTGAAAAAGCCTAATTTGTGCCTGCCCTGGACTGTTGTCACCTAAAAACCAACACTGCTGTGACACTTCTGTGGTCTAAAAAACAGTTCCACTTTTTTTCCCTGTAAAACATTAGACCCTCATATTCTGGATTTGTGTAATTGTGCTGCAGCACTTTTTGCGGTCAATCTTATCTATTGGCCGTCAGAGAAGTCGGCGGTTGGTCTCCGCTGTAGTTTATTAAAGCACACCTGCAATTCTGGGAGAAAAGCAACAACCACCCATCAGTCAGAGGTTCATTCACTGGGAGGACACAGCGTGGAACTGACTCAGAAGGTCTGACTGGCTGATCAATCCCTGCATGAAAAACTGCTTTTGTTTAGTTGGGGTTTTTTTCTCTTTTTCTCTTCCAAAGAATTTTTTCTATTGTTTTGTTTCATTGGGAAAAAAATCAGGAAGTTGTTGCCTTGATCTGTGGAGGCTGAGCTCAGGGCTGCGTGTTCTCCTGGGCAGCTGGTTAGCAGGCAGAGAGGACCGTTACCGCACTTTTTAATCAGCCTGCTCGGGGTGATGCCAGCTCTTGGCCTGGCCCCCATCGCTCTTCATCAGAGGAGAACCTGCCGTTAGTTACCCCTGGGTCCTTCCTGCCCACTGCTGAAGGTAGAATGGCTGGAGAGGGGCTTGTCGCCTCCTCAGCCCCACCTCTGCCAGCATGTATGGGTCTTATCCCGCCTGTGCGGGCTGTGGCGCGTGCAGGAGCCTGGTCGTGCCGTCGGTCTCCCAGTGCTCCCTTGTACAAGTGACAAAGTTACACCATTACGCACCCAGGAGTGAGAGATATTCGCACTCCACTTGGGCATGGTGGGTTATGCCTTTAAACACAAATCGCTTGAGAATCTTGACATCCATGAAGTGGGTATCAATGGAGGTGTGACAGGCTCTACAGGCCCGTGGTACAGCAGAAGCAGCGGTGTGGACAGCGGCCGTGAGCCTCTCCCTGGGAAGGCAGGGAATGGCACAGAGAGGGATGTCCGTCAGCAAATCCACAGCAGCCGCCTGCCCTGGCTGCCAGCAGCTCCGAGGGTGTCACACGGGCTGGGCTGCTGCAACCTCCAGGACATCATCTTCAGGGTGTCTGGGTGCATCTTTGGGGTAGTCTCTTGATCTAACCGGAGGAACTGTGCAGTGCTGGGGCAGCTCTTGGCCCTTCTGGAGGGACTCGAATGGGAAAAGTCACTATTTAGATTTACAGATTGCTAATTATCCACCGCTGCTCTGGGCAGCCTGGGCCAGGGCTCCACAACCCTTTTGGTGAAGAAATTGTCCCTCAGGGCCAACATAAACCTCCCCAGCACAACTTCAGGCAGATTCCTCTCATCATGTTACTTGTTCCTTGGGTTGATCCCTTCCAGTTTACTTTCTGTTTCCTTCACATGAGCTGCAAGTGTGAAGGCGCTTGGATGATGGGCAGGCACTGCTGAGCACCTGCACGGACTTCTCCACACAACTTCAGGCAGATTCCTCTCATCATGTTACTTGTTCCTTGGGTTGATCCCTTCCAGTTTACTTTCTGTTTCCTTCACATGAGCTGCAAGTGTGAAGGCGCTTGGATGATGGGCAGGCACTGCTGAGCACCTGCACGGATGACTGCCGCTGTGTGGGTCCCTTATGCTCGTGCTCCCCAGCCAAACTGGGCAGACACCAAGATATGCAACTTATGCTGTGAGCCGGAGCAGGCGGCACCACCAGTCACACTGCGAGGATGCTGGCGGGTTAGAAACTCCAAAGTGCAACCTCAGTGATGGAAAACAAAGTAGTATTCTTCTTTCCTTCCAAAGGAGCCCTTTGTCAGTGTGAAGACGTTGGACGGTAAGAAGACAGAAAATTCATAAAGCGAATGATCAAAGAGCTGATGGGCTTGGTGCTGTGAGGAGATCAAGTGTTACACATCAAGGCGCCTGTCAGAGAGCCGTGTTCAAGGGAAAACAGCTGTCAACACTGTGCTTGTTTGCTCCCCGCACAGATACTAAACCCAAGCAACAGGACCAGCATCCACGTCTCTCCTTGGCACCTGCCTGGGCTGCACCGGCCAGCCCGAGCACCCACAGCCCTGCGCCTGTCGGCGGGCCCTTGGGAGAGGGCAGGGATTCCTCTCCTCATCTGTCAGCACATTCAGCGCTCACAGGTCTGCCGTGCCAGCACCACTGGGAAAAGGCTGAGCAGAGGGTGTGCGGAATTTGCCCCTGCAGTTCTGCGAATGGCCCGTTACCTCCCCAGACACGCTGTCCCTCACCCTGGCTCCTGCTGCTTTCTCTGTTTTACACAGGTCAGGTAAAACTCCCGTCAAATCAGTCAAAGCCATTTCCTACCCAGCATCCTGCAGTGCTTTGAGAACAGCCTTTCCCTCCACCCACTGAAATAAGCGGCTCTCCTTCCCCCAGCAGGGCTGGGGCTGGGGCAGTTGCAAGTTTAAAGAGTTACTCAGGGGAGTTTTGCACAGAACGGTCTGTGATTCCTGGAAGGGATCCAAATCTGCTCCATGGTGCTCCTCCCTGAGCTGGAGAGGGCTGGCGAGGGGCAGTGCTGGAAATCCCATCCCTCTCTTGCTGGGACAGGGCTCAGGCACCCTGGCCACCAGCCCTCCTCGTGGAACGGGTGCTGTGGGGGCTCGCACGCTGGATGCTGAGGGTTCCTCGGAGAGACACTGACATTGGTGATGCTGACTTGATGTCCTCTGAGGCTGATTCCCTCTTTTTTCTCAAAGATGTGACTTCGAGAGGCAAACCCGCAGGCCAGAGCTGGTGCTGCAGCGGCTGTGCCCTCCACCCAGCGCAGCCCCAGCCTGCGGTGTCCCACGGAGCAGCTCCGTGCCTCGAGGCTGCTGCTGCAGCTGAGCTCCACCGCGGTAAGTGTCCTCCTCCAGCAGCATCCTTCCTACTGCCTGAGCCAGCACGGCTTGCTTTCCTGACACCAGATCTCTTAGTTAATCATGCCATACATTTCCCGGTGCATCATTAAGTGTGGATTTGTATATCTTTAAATTAAATTTAGCCACTAGGCCTGAGTTGTTTCCTTCCCGATTACCTGTTGGGATGGAACAACAGCCATCCATCTCTCCTTTGGCTGCCGTGCCACTTGCAGAGCTTAGCAGGGAGGGCTGAAGGAGCAGAGCAAACCCTGTCGTTCCTTTGTAACAGGATTTCAGCACGCCCTTCTCCCGCTTTGTACTTAACCTCTGCAGATTAAAAAGCCCTTATTCTACAGTTAATTTCTCCTTCACTCTTGTCTTGTCTCTGACTTTCATGTGCGTTGATTGAAAATATGGTGCTAAATGCAGCTCTTTCATGGGAACTAATGCAAATTACACTAAGCCCCAGTGGGTGAATCTAAACTTGTTAATCGTGAGGGAGGGGGCAGGACTGGGGAGGGGGGATGATGCTGCACAGTGGGTAGAAAATAGGGAAGGCTGTTACCCAAATGGAGGCTGCTGGAAACGGGTTTTCTTTTCCCAGCTTTGCTCTCTACTAGTGGAGAAAATAACTCTGCAAATTAAGGAAACATAAATCAGAGTGGTGAAGCTGCCTTTCGTGCAGCCTGTCGAGATGGGGAGGCAGGAGGTGCTGGTGCGTGGTTTGATTAGGGGTGTGGGTGCTGGGGGATGAATGCCAGCACACTGGGCACTGTGTTCCCCTGACGTACCTGGTGAATTGCCCCGGGGGGATGAAATTCCCAGGGGTCCTGTTTGACCCCCTGGCCTCAGGAGCAGCCCTAGGGTTGCTCTGGGGTTGTTTAGCCTGAAGAAAAGGAGGCTCTGGGGAGACCTTCTGGCTCTGACAGCTCCCTGACAGGAAGGTGTAGTGAGGGGGGGTCAGTCCCTTCTCCCCAGGAAACAAGTGACAGGGCCACAGGAACCAGCCTCAAGCTGTTCCAGGGGAGGTTGAGGTTGTCCCCGAGGAGCCATTTCTGTCCCGTTGGGGTTGTGCAGGCTTGTCCCAGGCTGCTCAGGGCAGTGGTGGAGTCCCAATCCCTGGAGGGGTTTCCCAGCTGTGTAGTTTGACCCTCTGCCAAACCCAGCAGGAGGATGTGGGGTGGGTCCTTCTTGGGCATCCAGGAGGATACCTGGGGTCAGGGCAAGAGGAACCCAAAGCTGTCCAAATTCCAGGGAGGAGGCAGTGTCCATCATGGAGGGGACCATTGTCCTTCCCCTGGTGAGTTAGGGGATATCAAGCCTTGGGATGGGATGAGCTGAGCATCCTTTTGATTGCTGATTAGGTTGTTTCCACACCATTAGTTTTAGAGCATGAATTTTTGAGCCCAAGTCTGTCTTAGGTGCTAGGTGTGATCCTCGCTGAGGATAGGGCACGTGCTTCTTCGGAGAGTGGTCCTGTTTCACCTCTGCTGGTGGCGTGAAGAGCCCCACGCCAGCAGCTCACCTGGGTCTCGGTGGCATGGGCAGCGCAGGGGCAGCAGCTCGTCCCGGCAGCCTGCCTGCGGCCTCCTCAAACATTTTAACATTTCCAGATAATGTTTCCTTGAATGTTCGGCATTGTCAAAAGTCTGTTTTCTTATGCTTTACTCTCTTGAGGAGGCACACAAGTGAATAATCCAAAGCACAAGAATTTTCTGCTGTTTTCCTGTGGCTCTGGTTGGTGCATCACAGTGGTGCGGACAAAAGCTGCAGTCACAGAAATCTGTACCTCTGGATAGGGCACATATTTCAGCAGCTTGCCATGGAGGGCTGGGAGTGTGAACAGCAGCTCTCACGCTGGCGTCAGGAGTAGGTCACTGTGACTCTACCCTTATGCTCCTTCCAAACGTAATAAAAATGAGATTTGTGGGTTATAGGGTCGAAATGGTAATTACGTACTTTACAGCATCTTTTTCCATTAAAAATAAAGAATGAAACTTTGCTCAAGTAATTTATACTCTTGAATACTTTTTATTCAATTAATTCCCTTCTTCAAATGGAAAAAATGGTTACGGAAAAGACTCCTGACCTTCTCTCTCAGGGCGAGACTGCGAGTGACAGTGAGCTGGCTATCAGCTTCCTCTCAGGCCCCAAATTCCTCAGAAGCCATCAGCTGAAGGAATTTTTTAAAGTGTTTTCAAGATTTGTGACAGGGTTGTGACAGGAATCTAACTCCTGCCATGCCAGTGGTTTGTATGTTCTTCCAACACGCTGACATAGAGCAAGGGGAAGATTTATGGTTCTATAACGTGTACTTCGGATCAGTGTTCTGTAATAACTCTGTAATGTCACGCAGAATAAGGGAAGTGCAAGGAGGGAAACAAATAGAAGAGAAAATATGGATGAAATACAATCTGAGACAATACAGAGGGCCCAGAAGAGGGAAAAAAGCAGATGTTTGACAAAGCTGGTGTTGCAGAATGGCGTTGTAGCCAGGCAAGCTGCGCACCAAGGCTGGGCTCGGTCAGCTCCATGTGGAGGCAGCTGAAGAGGAGCAGGGCTGAGTGCTGCAACACGCCCCGTCTGGGTGACCCTGGGAGAGCGTGCGAGTGCAACAGGCTGGCTGGCAGCGGGAGAGGAGCCCCTGCAGGAAGGGCTGAGGGACCCGAGGTGCGTGGCTGCAGCTGGGGAGCAGCCTTTGGCTCTACCCCAGAGCATCGCCAAGGGCTGCGCCCAAGGGCAGGGGCTGCTGGGCGAGGCCGTGTGTCACACGCGTGTGCCAGCCCTCATCTGGTGGTGTAATTGGAGTTCCGTGAAGCCATTAAGCAGGTATTCATACGTTGTAAAGCAGACAGAAGTAATGAAATATGTTTTGGAGAGGGCCATCCTTCATCCAATTTATTATGTTACAACGTTCCTCTGATTGAATTACAGTTGTGAAATTACTCTCTGTCCATGTATTATCCTATGTTTAATGTATAGGGTACATCTGTTCGGGCTGAGATGATAGACTAGGGACTGTTTATTTCTGCAACCCTTGCTCCTGTAACTAAGTCACCCTTTTATCACTTGTGCCATAGCCAGCGGGTACACGCTGGGGAAAGAGCTCAGCAGATTTAATTGCTGCACTCTGCAGTCATGGCTCCCCCTGAAATGAAATATTGGTACTCGCAGAAGGTGGTGAGATTGGAGCTTGTGCCAGATCCCCTGCAGAGAGCTATCAGAGGAACTCAGGCTTGACCCGGGTGTCACCTCACACCCTTTGCTGGTGTCTCTCTGGTGTGGTGGGTTGCTGCTGGGGTATTGCAGTAAGGCCACTACAAAGCTGAAAGGTCCTCTTGGGCACTCAGTCCTGTTTGCAGCAGACAGACCCCCATCCCGACAGAAAGAGCAGCCCCAGACCCAGAGCTGGGGGGGAGCTCTGGGGAGTGAGGTTAGTGCCTCGGCCCGGAGGTCCTTCTGCGAGGAAGAGGTGGATGCACAGCCCAAAAGACGTGTGCTGGTAACTGCTTTGCTGTCTCCTGGTGGACAGAGACTTGATGTCAGGCTATGGACTTGTCAAGAGAGCACCTTTCTTGGTGCTAAGTGCACGGATAAGAGACTCTCCTGTTCACTGCCAGAGCATGCTCTGAAATCTTCTGGTCCCAGCTGTGAGGAGCAGTGAGTGCTGGGGGACAGGGCATGCTGCTCCATCACTGGGGCTCTGCTGCAGGCTCCGTAACCAGCTCCTCCCACACCCTCCCTGCTTCCTACCAGCCTGGAGAGGGTTTTGGCACCTTTGCTGTGGGTATGGCTGATACGTGATCGATGTGCTACTGGCTTACGAGGGTCGGGATGGAAAACTACAAAGCGAGCAGAGCCCAGAGCAGCCTTAGTGATGGTTAGTGAGGCTCCAGGTACCCTCCGTTTCCAAAGCCAAGCACAGGGGCTGTGGTTTGCCCAGGTACTGGACTCACACTGGGGGATAAACATATGAAATTGCGTGTTTTGTGACAGGCAGGGGCAGATGAGAAGGATTTAATTGTCCTGTCTAGGCTTAAACTTGATTAATCTCAGAAATGGAAGCGATCAGCTGCCCTCGGAGGAAGCTGGTAATTTAAAGCTCAGTTATGTATTATCAGCTAAAATTCCCAGCGGAGATGTCTGAACCTTGCTATTTGCCCTTGCTGCACACGAAGAGATAACGCAGCTTTTAGCTAGAGCCAACTCAATCCAGCCAGGTCTAAACCGCAGGAGATTTGAGGCTGGGAGAGAAAACCCCAGCTCAGGCCAAGAACAACATGTCAAAATAGGTGGAACTTTTCACCAGCTGGGAAGTTCTGGCAGAGCTCCCAAATACCCAAGTGTTTGGGGTTAGCCCGAGTGATGTCACCCCAGACAGTGCCCTGGGGACATTCTCCATCATCAGGTGCATCCTGCAGTCCTAGCACACCAGGATCCCATCCCATCCCATCCCAGGTGTGTACACACCCACCCCAGTGCAGCTTGCATGAGAGGTTGGTGAAGGGACACCCCAAGCACCCAGCCCAGCCCGCACCTCGGCAGAGGCAGCAGTAAGCGCCCTGAAATGAAACCTTC
>NW_010404169.1:4407-4876 GCF_000710305.1 Buceros rhinoceros silvestris | reverse complement strand
GCTGAGCCTGGCAATTCAGAGCTTTCCCCCAGGAAGACATAATGCTGTGGTAAAATTTCTTTTCCTATAAAAACCCCTGCATGCAGGAAAAGCAGATTTTCTGTCAAAGCAGCATATAAGTAGGCACTTTTCAACTAGATCTGCTTTTAATCTTTCAAGACGTCAATATTGCTGTTCTTGGTCTGATAAAACCTTTCTGCTGCAAAGAAAAACTTCAAAATCTTTTACAGACATTGTGTTGTCAGTCTTGCTGTCGTATAGATAAGTAGAGCTGGTTTTGTAAATAATGGTGTGGAGAAATTGATAAACCTCCGAGGACACAACGGGGAAGTAGAATTAGCTTTGGGTTTAATTGTTTTTGAGATCCGGTTTTTTGGAATCATTTCCCCCGCAACAGAGAAGGAGTTGTTCCAAGTCCCTGGTGTTTTATCGGCGGGTGCAGGTCGGCTGGGGGTTTGGAAGCAGTGGG
>NW_010404169.1:0-4308 GCF_000710305.1 Buceros rhinoceros silvestris | reverse complement strand
ATGTGGGGCAAACGAACCCGAGCCTGACAACAGCTGCCAACGCAGCAGCCGAGCTGACGGCGAGCTCTCCCTTCCTCTCTGGAGTGCAGGCAGAGGTTTTAGCACCTGGCACTGATTTAATGTCAAAGGTGTTAATTGTTTGTGGGGAGGGGTAAGACTGAGGATCGGTGAGATGTGGAGTCACAGCATCCTGGAGCTCTGAGAGCTGAGTACAAACCTGCGACTAACTGGGAAATGCAGCCGTGCTGCAGCTGTACCCCAGCAAGGAGCCTCTGCCGGAGGGTTTTAACGAACCAGGTACTCTTTCCTGTAAAGAACCGCCGTGTTTTGCTATTGGACTAATTGCTGTTAATGTAAAGTACGTGACATTGCCAGAGCAGGGTTCTTTGGAAAATTTCCTTCAGAGTGTGTTTGCCCACGTGCTGTTTCATTGCTGACTGGTTTTGGAAAGCTCGGCAGATAGTTACAGAACATATGTGCCTTCCATTTCCTCTTCCCTGCCATGAATTTCATTTTCAGGCTGTAAATGTATTTTTCTTCTTTTGCTGCTATATTACAGCACATCTTGCTCTGAGAGAGAATTAGCTGGGAATGGGGCATTAAACGACAGGAGATTTCAGTCTGGTTATTTGTTCGTTTATTTTGTGCCTGTCTTCCCTGCCTGTTTCTCCCCCTTTGCCTACCTGAGGTGTGTTATTGGTTCTTGAACCCAAGGAACTCTAAAATCTAATCTAAGATAGTAAGGCTCAGTTTTTGCAGATCTCCTGGTCCCTTTGCCCAGCACAAGGCCTGACAAACTGTGCCTCAATTTTCTGATGGGTGCTTTTCCTACTCGTTCTTGCGGGGGGTGGTGGGGGGAAGGGTGCGGAAAGAAGCTTCCATTAGATTTCCAAGAAACCTATTTCAGCACTTCAGTCTTCTGCTTCTCACACTGCTTTTTGTAGTATTTAACCCAGATTCTTCTTGCTGCAGTATTTTCTGTTATTTTCCATCTTACCAGTGGTTGAACCCAGGGAATAGTTTGTTTCACGGGCCCCCTGAGGTGGGAGGCACCTCTGGAGGTCACCTCCTCCAGCCCCTGCTCCAGCATCTTGCCCTGCTGGGTTTGAGTGTCTCCAACAATGAAGACTCCAGTCCCTCTCTGGGCAGCCTGTGCTTTGGTTTTCTTCCCTCAGTTCATTGTGTATGGCAAGGCTATCACCAGGGTTCCCCTCTGTTCCCTCTCCCTAGTTAAATAACACCACTTCACCGGGCTTTCGCTGTAGGCCAAGGTTTTGGTGCGTCTGACCATCTGTGGCTCTCATTTGGACCACATCTTCTGTAGAAACGTGGGGTCGAAAAAGATCATGTATCTTCCAGGGCTTACTGTCGGTTGAGCATCCCACTGCTGTTTGACTTGTTGACCAGACGGATGCTCTTGACTCCCTTTGTAATTGCATGTGTCCCCAAGACCTCTCTCTGTAAACCTCCACCTGGCTACTTCTCCTTCATCTGGGCATGTTTATTGCTTACTGGATTTCACCCTGATTTTCATTTAAATTCTCTAATGTGGTAGAACCGCCTTGAAGTCTAATCTTGTTTTCCAGCATGCCTGCATCCCTTTCCAGTTAGGAATCGCCTGCAAATGTGATAATCACGCTCTGTCTCTCGTCAGCCAGCCCTTCACTGGTAGTGTTGCGTAGCACCAGGCTGTGGGAATCCCCGTGAGACCCCACCAGCTCCATCTTCCCGTTTCTGATGCTGAGCTTTTCTGATCTGATTTTTGGGTGGTGGTGGTAACCCAGTCAGCTTTTACGCGGTTTATCAAGAGCATTTCTCAGCCTTTCTTATCCTGGGAGAGAGCGATAACAGATTCATTAAATTCAGATCTGCGAGTTGTGTGGTTCCCCTCTGTCCCACAGCACCCTCGGTCAGAGAAAGGGGGACGGTGGGCTTGCCGTGAATCACTCTAGACAAAGTCATTCTCGTCACTTGTCTCCTCAGGATCTCCTGGGGATTTGCAAATGCATGGCTTGATAATTTGTTCCTGGGAACTGAAACTACACGTGGAGCATTGCATGGGAAGTGGAAGATAAGCAATGGGTCACCCTTTTTAAGTCTTTCAGTCTCATTCTTTGTCCAGAGTTTCTCAGAGATAACAGCAGGCAATTCTGAAATTACTCCAGTTCTCTAAGAACTTGAGGAAAATTTCAGCAGGCTTAGCTCATCTGAAAAGATTTAACTTTTCTACCCTGTTCTTGGCTGTGGCAGCCTGAGCTATTACCCTGGTGTCAGTGGTGTTAATCTCATTACATGGCTGATTGCAATTGTCCTTTTACTGAAGAGTGAAGCAAAACAGTAGCAAAAGGATGATTAAGCAGCGTGGCTTTTCAGTATCACTTGCCGTCGGCTTTTCTCCCTGTCTGTTCGTCACCTCTCTGGTCACCCCCTTCATACCGCAGCTCAACTCACAGGATGCTTCCTCAGGACCCTGACTGCCACTGGCTGGATTTACCTCTCTAAGTGCCTTGGCTCTCTGGAGTTCTCTCCCTGTACGTTCATGCCGGTTTTTTTCAGCGCTTGCCCTTCGTACCAGCTGAACTAACTGGCTTCTGCTTTCTCTGTGCTTCCACCTTGTGCCTGTGAATCACTCGAGATCTAGGCAGGTGGGACTCTGTCCCTCCTTTGCACTGGAGGAGTTTGTGTTTGTGCCATCAGTATCACTCCTTTAAGAAATGGTCATCTCTTAATTGCATTTTCCTCTGGTTCTCCTAGATCACTCTCTTCATCATCATTTTTCAGCCTTTCTGTTCAGGCTGCCTTTCTGTTATCATTTCCCCGCCTCTTCTCCCGTGGACAGCAGTCACTCCAGCAGAGCTTCGTCTCTGCTGGACTGCACTGCAGGTGGTCAGTCCCTCCCCTGGCACCACCACACCAGGCTTTTGCAGCAAAAGGAGGATTTGCACCTCCTTTTGCTGTCAGGTAGAGCATGACCTTTTCCTGGGATGAAGCTGGTCTCTGTGCAGCCGGGCTTAGCCAACGTGGTAGCGGTGCCTCAGCGTACTGCAGACCACAGCACTACCTGCAGAACCCAGCCAGCAGCACAGCTCCGCTTCTGAAGCGTGGTCTGGGAGCCAAAGCTCGTGGTTTCCCCAGGAATTGTGCTCAACCAGGAATATTTGCCTTGTTTAGACGTTTATTGCAACCCATAGTTAGTAACAAAACAGCTAACAAGAGCCAGGGTTTGCTGCTTTCACCCATCCCAGGCTGCCTCAGCTCTTCCCGGGGCCCTGCCTGGCACCCACAGTGACAAACCCAGCACAAAAGGTGACCTAATTTACCTCTCCAGATAACACCAATCCACATGTCAAGTTTGAAGCATCTCTTATGGACAAACATCGCGCAGCTTAGTGTAATTTGTCAGTAGACAGGAAAGGATACACCTGCCCCACTGCTGCCCCAAAATGTTTTAAATCCTTGTTTGAGGACCTGGCACCCCGAGCTCGGAGCCTCCCCTTCCCGCTCCAGATCTGTGCGCTTTCATTAGCACTCGGTATTAACGATCCAGGAGCCCACATCCAAGGGGTTCGAGGTTTAGTTTAATTATTTCCGCTTGCGATCTTATCTGTATTGAAAGGAAAAACATAATTACTTCACTAATAGCTGAGCCCTTTTCATGGGGCTTTCTGTTCCCATTAACCATTCTGGAGCCTCACACTGAGCATCGATGCAGGGGACTGGGAGCGAGGGGTAGGGGTGGTTGGGGATTGGGGTTTATTAACGGCAAAAAGACCAGCTATCAAAAAAAGCATCACACTACATTTCCTATTGCGGGTTTTGGAAAACAGTCATTAGGAAAAAATGTATTTGCATCTCACGGTAAAGTAACAGTAAATGTCACCGCTTTGAAAAGCGCATGTTGTCCCTCGCTCGATTTAGTGCACTTTGCCTAACGGGAAAACAAACAGGCACCTCCCCAGTCTTCGGCACTACCCAGTGAGAGGAGAAGCGTTAACATTTATTACTCGATAGCAAACATCATTAGCGTGACCTTTTTGAGACATTTTACAGGAAAAATAAATATAATGCAGAATCTCGAAGTCCTTTCTCTCAGAAATATCCAAGTCTCAGCTCGCTTCCCAACACCCCTATATCGCACAGGGAAGCCTTCAGCTGGCAAAGGTGGAGGGCATCACTTGGGCCCTGAGCACTTGGAGCTGCTGGGTATCTTCATCAGCGCTGCAGAGGGTGCTGTGCCTTGGGCAGGGGACCTGGAAAACCACCCGGCACCTGGAAACAAGGGCCTTGCAAGTTTGGGTGGATTCCCCA
>NW_010404168.1:5757-17074 GCF_000710305.1 Buceros rhinoceros silvestris | reverse complement strand
ACCCCACCGGTGATGGGGAGCTTCCCTTCTCCCAGCTGTCAAACAGGAAATCTTGAAAAGTTGACCGGAGAGTTATGGAATTACCTGTGGAAACATATTGCGGAGGGTCAAGCCGGAGGGTCGATTTGTCAGGCAGCAGTGTCAGGGTCCTCACATCCACAACTGTAATTTGTTTTCTTAACACTTTTTTTTTTTTCTTTTTCTTTTTCCAGGATATGTAGCTGCAGAGGCCTAAGCCTATAAATTTCCAACTTCACACATGTTCATTGTTTTGTTTCCTTTTCTTTTTTCTTTTTTTTTCTCGTTTTTTTTCCCCCGCCAGGTCTGGTTTCATCCATACAGTATTTTTCACTAATATGATAAACTTTAGGAACTCAAATACCACACATCACAGGCAGCAGTGTCAGAAGATTTGCAAACAGCATCCTTTGTAAAAGTGTGATTTATCTGTCCTCTGTCTGTCCCATCCTTGCCCCGCTCTCCTCTCACACCTACAGCAAAACAAGGTCAGATTACAAAAACATGCTTTACGAAAAAACTTATTGCAGATTTTATTGGTAACCTTAAGATGGAATTAAAATATTGCACAGCATCTTCCTGTTGCCTTAATTAAACCAGAATAACACACACAGCAACAAACCAGAATAGAACTAAGAAGTAAATAAATTCTTCCATGCAATAATGACACAGCGACGCGTCTCTCCCAGATGGCCCAAAGGCCAGGCTGAGTGCTGGGACGTACTGGTGGTGCTGCGGTGTTGTCCTCACCACATCATAGGCAGAGGAGAGGTGGAGGGGAGGATTGATGGAAAGAGTCTCTGGGTTTGAGACACATTAAATTTTATTTTTTATTAGTGGCTATGCCATTTTTTTTGTTTGTTTTCAAATATGATCAGTTTAATTTTTTATTAGCAGATATGTCATTTTTTTGTTTTCAGATACGAGCATCTGACTACTAGGTGAAGCGTTAGGACAGCAATAACAGTTTTAGTCAAAAACGTGGCCAAAGTCACTGAAGAATTTTGTAGAGCATCTTATTTAATTACAGATTTCATCCGGCAACAGAGAACTTTCATATAAAGCAAAGCCCTCTGTAGCACCTTCTTTCCCTAACGTCTATATACCCTCATTTTCAGCTCTCGCCTTCTATTTCTGAGCACTAATGCCCATTAATATCCAGAAAGTGTCAGTTGTATCCAAAGTTTCAGGCTATTAAATCAATGAAAAATATATTGGATTTAATATGTTTGGCTTAGGAAATTTGTTTTGTCTGCTGCCGCTTGCTCTGAGCTTACCTCTGTTTGAATTAGAGGGTGCTGGCTCATGAGCAGCTCAGACATTGGCCCATAAGACCGTGAAGCGTAGCTGATTTTTGGAGAAACTACTAAGTAGTTTCTATAGTGATAATGATGTACTATGTGCACCTATTGGGAATATATAAAATTAGAGAGAATTTCTGTTTGCTTTGGTCCTCTTTCTAGAATAATTACAGTAACTGCCATTCATTCCCATTCTGCTACCCTGATTATTCTAGAATAACCTGGTTATTAAGGTTTAGTCATGTTTAAGAACATGCTGCAAAGTGACAACTTGTCATGTTGGTATTATCAATACTTTAAAATTTCCATATTAGTGACCCAATTTTCTCAAGATTCCTGAGTGTTTAATTTGGTGGGGAGAAGGAGAGAGGGAAGTAAATGATGCTTCTTGCTTTCCTCGTTCAAAGTAACCTTAATTTTCCATTCCTGAAGAGAAGTCTTTCCCTTATTGACTAGAAATGAGCCAAAACAATTATTCTTGTGACCCTAAACACGTTCTCGGGTTGCAAATCCTTCTGCTCCCATCGAATGGGAGGTAACACTCTTAAGATTTCCCCCTGCCATTGCTAAATTCAGGGAATTATGGAAACAAGAATTGCTGAGTGGCCGACTCCAAACCCCTTTCCCAGAATAGCAGTTTGCCACCTTAGAAAGCCACCATGGTTAACGGAACATATTACCTTGAATAGCACTTTCCCTCTGAGGCAAGATATCCTCCACAGGGCAGGTGTACAATAGTCGGTATTTTCACTGTTTTGTTGAATTTCCCTTTGCTAATAGAAATTTCTCCTCTGAAAGGACTGGAGTTTAACCAAACGCAGCGCAGAAAGAGCTCTGCTCTGGTGAAGGTGCGTCTAAAGCTGTCCAGAAGCACACTTAGCTGACGTACTGACAGATTGTGCAATTTTGCTGTGGTAATTACTCAATGGTTCAGCAAATGGTAACTAAATACTTCGGAAATCAAAACGTCTAATTGCAGACGCACATATGGTATATCCCCAGCCATTCCACAGAAGGTAACGTAACAAGCACACCCAAACCTTCCCTTAATTCCCCCAGCTCACAAGCCACCAGTGGCACAAAACAGTTGTCATTTGCCAGAGGATTTGGGGAAACAAGATAAAAATAAAAGAGCCTTTAGAAAGCGTGGGATGCTGCCTGCAAGGCTGAGTTACAAAGGGAAGATTCAGCTCACCAATAATTTTCAATAATTATCCTTGCCAATAAGGAGAAAAATGTTCATGCTGTAGCATTTCTCCTCTGGTGTTTATATAGATGCTTCTTTACTACCATAGATGGGCCAAAATCGTGAAGATGGGTTTAGTATTTGGTCTTCACAGGCAGTGCAGACAGGTGGATGCAGACTAAAAGGTTGGTAACACAGAGAGCATCTCTGCTACACCATGCCTTGGGAGCATGGAGGAGCATAGGGCAGCCCACAACCACGTGGGGACGTGTTCCCCAAGCCCCTTGGTGAGTACCAAATCCCAGTGGCTGAGTAGGACAGTGTGGAAAGGGCCTGGCCCACCTTCCTCCCACCCCAGCCCAATCCACCTCCCACCAACGTGCACACTGAAGGAGGACCCAGGAAAGAAAAGGAGAGGGCAGAACATTATCCAAGCGCATCACTCAAGGCAAGCAACATTGGCCGATGATGCTCCGGGATAGACAATGAACAAGTCTGAGCTTTGTGTACCCTTAAAGCCAGAAATGGGGGACACCATGCTTAAACAAGGATTTAAGATTAAGGTGTTGGCCCCTTTTTGCCCCTGATAAGGAATTCACAGTCAGGCAACCCAACAGAAACCCAAAAGGGCAATGCCTCTTGTGGGGGCTAAATGAACATTTTCCAACATCTCTTTTAGCAGTACGTAATCTGAAGAATTGCTAAAATCTGACCTGTGTGTATACCCATCCATCCAACCATTCCTACCGCTTCTCCACTGGGTTTTAAGGTCTTAAGCCTTCCGGCTCCAAAGAAAATTTATCCCCCTCCATACCTGCCGTTGTGCTACTCCACATCATGCAGCTCCCACACTTCCTTTAATTTCCAAAGTGAGGAGCAGTCACCTCAGTGCATCTGAGCAGCTGAGCCATGCCCATGGAATCGTAGAATTGCTTAGGGGGGAAAAGACCTTTAGGTCCAACCATTAACCAACACTAACCATCACCACTAAACCGTGTTGCATGCACCACACATCACCCCTTTGGGCTTACTGGCGGCTACTTATAAAGTCAGAAGCAGGTAAAACCTTACTTCTCAATTGAAGTACCACCTTAATTTACAAATGTTCAGATAGCTTTAATGCAGGAGGACCACACAGGGTTCCTGAACTGGCTTCACCTCCTTTTTTTCTAGAAAAGATACTCATATGTTCTACATTTTGCAATAACTAGACTGAAAAGCAGTATTACTTACCTCTTTTCTCAGAAGCAACCCAACCCCCCGCCCCGTTAATGTGACTCTCCTCGGGATTAGGAGTTCTTCCTTTTATTTTGTGCTATTAATGTTTAGAAACTATGAGGCTGTGTGATTAATGCAGGTAGTGTGACTTTGATATAGGACAAAGTAGCATTAATTGTATGATATACATTATTTTTAAAACAACTACATTGTCTTCATCTTGCATAATTATCTCTTTGTTGCTGTTAATCAGGATTTCCCAAAGTGGCACACAATAAAAAGCATTAAGGTTTATGTCAGCAGATCCAAATCTGGAATCCAATCTATCTGTACCATCAGGTGCCCATTAGGCCGGTGGAATTGCACATTAAAGACACTCCGACAAAACAGACGGTTTTCTCTTGCAGTAACAGGGAGAAAGGAGAAATGTGAGCTCTTGGGCACTGAAAACATACTCAGGAAAAGACAATTCCTGCCCAATCCATTACAGACAAGCGAACAGAAGGGAAAAGAGATGAAATATTCACCCATTGATGTTTCTGACCTGTGCCCTAGCAAATTTTCAGAACATCCTGCCAGTATGAAAATACCCTCAAGATTTTTGTCGCTCAAATTTCAGCCACAGCATTGTTCACTGCAAAGCTTTTTTAAAAAGCAGCTGGGCACCACCGCACAGAAAGAGTTTCCAAGGGGGCAGGCGCTGCTGGTTGCTAGTAGGACTGAGCAGTACTCGTGCAATCGGCCTCATGCCAGCATGGGGACAACTTGGCCACTGCCTCACTTCCACGTGTGAGAGGTGGGGTGAGTATGGAGCAGAGAGGTCCCAGGCAGGGGAAAAGCCAAGGCCAAGGGATGTGGAAAACCATCAAAACATTGGGGCATCCTGAGGAACTGCTGCTCTGGTGCCACCGAGCAGGGCTTGACCCATTTCCTAGAGGCAGAATGAACAACCGGACACAGACATCCATGTGTCCACACCCAGGGTTGTTTTGCAGGGCGTGAGTGTAGAGCTCACCAACTGTAGAAGTTCAAACGGCTTTATGGCAGAATGTTTCAGTATATGACCATCTTCACGATGGAGTGGGGTGGGAATTTTTTTTCCAAGAAGCATATTTCAAGGTGGCAGAAGCACCTAAGCTTTGGGCTTTGTCTCCTGTTCTCCTCCCACCTTTCCCTTCTTTCTTACTTTCTTTGTAAGAGAAGACAAAAAGAACGTCAAGGGTCCATGCGATCTGCACACCATGCCAGCTGCCTCTCCAGTGCCCACCTGGCCTGCCTGTTGCTTTGGGAGAAGCACTATTGACGGAGTGGAAGGAGAATCAGCCACACAAGCCCCCTGCAAATGCTGGGCTGCGTTTCTCCTAGAATTAACAGGAGGAGGAAGGGAGCAAGTGCTGGCCCTTGTCCTTCTCCAGATGTTCTGCAGACCCAAAGGCCAGATGAGGAGCATGCCAAGCACGCAGTGAGGCAGGGCAAGGGCATGGCTCAGCAGGGCTAAGACAAGAGGAAGAGCTTTTAAAAAAGCAAGAAGGCGCATCAGGCCAAAGGAGAAAATGAGCCTGGAGCAGTGAAGTAAGAATGATAATACCCAGCACTTATGTTCAAAGCACTGTACAAATATTAACTAATTAATCCTCAAAGCCCGCTCTGGAGTAGATAACAAGTGTTATTATCCCCTTCTTGACAGGGAATCTGAGGCAGCAAGGTTAAGTGTCACGTCCAAGGCCACAGAGAAAAGTTTCAGAAGATGTTTTTAAGGGTGTAAACACTCCAACCCCAGTCCTGTGCTTCCTCTAGGAGTTGCAGACATGCTGGCAGTCACTTAACAGCAGGCAGCAGAGAGAAAGGGTCTGTAGAGAGGCCACCATCTAGGAGAAAGCCTAAACACTTCTGCAATCACCTTACAGCACAGTTTTCACTCTTAGTGCTCACAGTTTGGAGCAGCCTTTTAACTTGGCCAAAGATGATCGGATGAAAAATCAGGAGAAAAAGAGTCAGATGTTGCCTGGGGTCACACTTGACAGCTCCCATCCACCACCTCTCCTTGCTGTCACCCCGAGTATGTTCAGTTCCTCCTGCAATACTGTGGAAGTAATGGCTGTGGTTAGCTTAAACTGTGAAGGAAAACGAATCAATAAACAAAGTTGAGCTGATTACAAATAAAGAGGCTAACTCTGCCTTGTCCGTGATGTTTTCATAGACTGTAGCCCCAAAAGAGGGAGCTCCACCATCTAGGGAATCATAAGAGTTGTGTTTCTCATGAAATTCCAACCACCTTGTGCAGGTTTCCCAGCAGAAAATCAGTTCTTGAGTGTTTTCCATCTAAAGCAAAAGAGGAAGAAGGGGTCTTTCTGGAACCTGACCCAGAAATTAAGTAACAATGGATCAAGGAACTCCAGTTTGACCCACTCCCCCTGAAACAGGCTGGAGCTGGAAATGTTTCAGGTGTTGGCCAGTCTCTCAGAAGTAATGGAGATTCAGAGAAAAGTGTATATTAAAAGGAGATTAGGAATTCGCAGCCAGGAAAACACTTTTCTTACAAAAAAGAGTTTATAGGTCAAAAGTGTTTACTGTTGGCAATATGGATTAGAGTGGGATTTCAGTGTATTCTGGAGGGAGCTGGGGGGAGGGAGCGAGAAAAGGAATTGTCTATGTCTGTATTTGTTGCTCCAGTTCCTGTACTGACAGCAAAGGGCCTTTGATTGTAAGATGAATTGTGGAGCAGGAGCTGCGGCTCTGTTTTTGGACATCGGTATTTTCGCTAACGCTTTTGACTTCAGGGAGCCCTTTCACAGACGAGAATAGTGAGGTGGATGTAGAGCTCGCAGAAACAATAACAGGAACATTTGCCAATTAATCTATCACACACTGCAGCACAATTTACCTTTTACCCTTCCAATTGTGAAGAGTTACTATACAATTCAAATATCAGATTGTTACTGGATACAGCAAAAATGAGAGGATGCGAGGGTAAAAAAGGGACACATCAATAATAGGACAATGCTTCCAATTTCCTGCACAGCTTGTTATACATGACCTCGTCAGTAAATCTCACGGCTATTTTCCCAATATTCCTTTTAAACACCCATTTGCACAACCCCCTCTCAGACAGCCTCACCCACTCTCATTGGGATGCCCTGGAAAGCAGCATGAGTGCTAGGACTGCTTATGCCTGGTGCCCCCCAGGAGCCCCCTGCTCGCCCGGGCTCTGGCTGCCCCACACTTCACAGCCAGCCAGGACACCACGGGCCTTTTCTCTGTGCCCACCTTCCAACAGCACCAAAATCTTTTTTGGGGTTTTTTTGGGGGTTTTTTTTTGGTAGAAGACTTGGGATGGAAAGTCTTCTAAGTTAATATTTAACCCTATCCTTCATTTTCCTCAGTGTTGATAAACATGGGCAAGAAAGAGACATGTTTCCAGGTTTAACGAGCCATTTATAACTAATTACTGAAGCTTATTAAGCACAGCTTTGGCTTAGGCATTTTATCCCTACCTTTTCTCTACAGTATTCACCAAAATTTGGCTTCCTAAGAGGAACTAATTGAATTTCATGGTTTACACATTACTTGCAGACTCTTTTTAATCCCCAGTTCTAGTTTTAATTTTACAGATTGTCCCGGAAGAAAGCCAAAACATTAACTTTGTATTCATTGTATAAGTAAGGGTATTTTTAAAATTTCTATCTACAGGCACACACGCACTCTGGGTTGGAGCTTTCCTAATTCTTTGGGGCACTGGTGCAACTCCATTAAATCAGCAGCCACGTGCCAGTGTGGAAACTAATGTAAGATCTTCTATGGGTGATTATGGACAAACAGAACCAGATCAGCCAGATATTTGCAAGCTTTCAGAGAAATTGGCTCTCTTCCTCTTCTTTATAGCAGATTTTGGGTGAGTTAACTGTTCAATGCACTCTGGAAAGCTTTTCTCCTCCAACTCCTTCTCTGCGATCTCCTCAAAGAAGCTGACAGGTCCAGTCGATGTCTTTGTAACTGGAGACAGTGTCTGCTCCCAAATGCTGGGGGGAGTCCTGGGTCCAGTGACGTCAAAGGGGATTTGTCTTTAATATCAGGAGAATTAACATCTCACCTTAAACTTGTGCCCCTGTAACATCTGGTTTAGCACCTATTATTGTCCAGGAAAAGCCTCAGCCAAGCAGGGGGATCAAGAAGTGGTGTAATGTAACAGCTACCCACATTAAATGTGAGTATTTGTATATTGTGACGCACCAGCTTGCGTGTGTGTTTTTAAGGCCTGGTGAGGGAGGACACAAGCTGCAGCCCAGCTATCTGAAGGAGAAGCAGCACAAGAAGGAATAGGCTGGGTAAATTTTTAGTAAATGTGCGTGCAATGAAGCGCTTCCAGCCCAAGGCACTTTTAGCGAGTCACAGCCACATGCTGCTTGATCTTTCCCACAGCGTTTCCTACAGAAACAGTGTGAGGAAGCTTGCCCCGACTTTCCAGAGGGGCTGGCGAATGGAGATGACCTACTGAAAAGTTCAAGTAATGATTTCCAACACAACTGGAAACTTTTCCAGTGGTTTCCCTCTCTTCTATCAACCACACCTTAAAGACTCAAAAAGGGGTCTCTGAATGTCATTAACGATATTAAAAATCCGTCTTCACGTTGTTTGAAGTCTGAAGGAGAAAAATATTAAAAGAAACACCCCCTTTTCAGTGACAACATAGTCTGCTATAATTCAGACTGCAAAGTCGTAACACTGAATTAAATCTTACTAACAACGGTAGGTTTGGTTGGGGTTTTGTGTGTTGGATTTTTTCTCACAAGGACAGCCTATGGTCTTCCAGTGCGAATAAAAGCCAATCACCACAGCTGCTATTGGTAGAAAAATGCAAATAGTCTCCAAAATCTTTTAACAAGTGCAAAATAACGTTTTGGGTTTTTTTCTATCCAGCCCTGACCGAAGATCTGAGATGCACCACAGTTCAAAAATAAATTTCGAAGCAAACAAACAAAGCTGAAACAGCTACTCAGGCCTGGGAAAAATCAGCACTTCCAGATAGATCTTGGCAAATGTGGAAGCAACAGAAGCTGAAATCTCGAAGGAGAGAGTCTCAGGTTACTGCAGAGCTGGGGCACTGCTACCAATCCCACCTCCAGTAAAAGACTTACGTGGGATTTAAGCGCATGGGGTTTGTATTTGCCATCTGCACATGGGTGAATTGTATCCAGAGCGACTGCCAAAACAAATAAACGGGGGAAAAAAGAGAAAAGAAAAAATTCCACTGCTTTCAATTCTCCAAATACTGAGACACTTCTAAGGACAGGAGGTACCATATTTCCCGGTGAAATAACATTTTCAAGCACATGGTGTCTTGGTGTCTCCTTTGTGGACAGAACTCGCTATCTTTGATAATTCTGTTCCTGATTATGTTGTTTTAATCTGTCATTTTACACCCTGCTGGGCAGGGAAAGCCAGAGAGTAAAAACCGATCAGCTTTAAGTTTGCTTTCCATGCATGTGTTATAATAAACGATAACGTATGCAGAGAACACACTGTTAAAATTGGGTCCTGTGTTACAAATTTCATTCTCCAAGAGTTGTTCTGAGGTTAATATAAATAATATACTGGAAAAACATACAATCCAACATATTTTATTTTTAATACTATGTTATAAATATATGCTGATACATTATGAAAGTTGCAAATAAAACATGCTTTTGTTTGCACTTACAACATTAAGCTAAATTAAAGCATCAGCTTTAATTAATTAAAAACAAACTCATTTCTCTCACTGCCTGATCTGTTTGGGGCAGGAAACACTGATTTTGCCTAACCTTCTCACTCAACAGCAGCTCCATCTCTGGAGAAAAATCAAGGTGTGTGCACTAAAAGGTATTGCAGAGAAGCAGAAAGAAATGTTCCTTGAAATACTTTCAGTGATCTCTAGAGCTAAGATCTGAGACACAGCAATGGGAACAGTTTAGCCAAAACTCGTCCTCCCACACAAATAATTCACTCCAAAAGTGCACAGCAAGACGACATGCTTGTAACTAATGGGGTTTGTGAATGGGATATGGTGGGGAGGGCAGCAGCCTGTGCGATGATGAGCTCTACGTTTTTTACATACTCTACAGATCCCCATCTCCAAATGTGAAAAGTGCATAATGGAAGAATAAAGCTTTATTAAATACGGCCTTAGGCAGTAGTGCAAGGATCACCGGGTGGCTTAACTGTGCTTATTCTGAAGAAGAATTGAGCTGGAGAGAAGTCAAAGCCAGCGAGTGTGAGGAGCCTGCAGCCCTGCCCCTTCTCTGCAGGGTTTGTGTTCACCACGTGCCTGTCTGCACTGTAGGACCTGCGAGGACAGGATGCAGGAAAATATTGCGGTGACACTCAGCCATGCCAGCACCATCATTGCTGTCCAGGTTTCAGAAGCAGAACTGTGGGCATGGTGGCTGCAAGGCTTGCTTGGAGGTCCTTTGTTGAAGGAGGGCAACCATGCACCCTAAGTAACCCAGCAGTATTTAAAAAAATAATACTCATTACAATATTCCTCTGTGCCCCCAAGAGCATTGAAAGTTCCTCACTATTGAAATGGTGACCAAGAACAAGCAACCAAATAAAAAATCAAACCCTGAACCAAGCAAACAACAAAACCCCAAAATCAAGCTGAGCTTAAGTGCTTTTTTGTATGCAGGACATAATAAAGCACAGAGAAGGGCATTAGGATGGGGAAACCCAGTTCAGGAACAGCATGGGGCCGCAGCCTCCTTCCCCGCTCCTTCCCCCCACCCTCCCCTGTACCAAGGTGTAAGATGTGAACTCAATTTTTTTAGTAATGAAAGAGGAAAGGCTTTTTTTTTAAAATAGCTTTGTAGCACTCAGGGATTGCTGATACCAATATCCTACTATAAACCTCTGCCGCCCCCCCCTTCACTAAGGCAACCTTTCATTAATTTAGAAGGTATGAGCTCATTAAGCAATGTTCCAAAGTTTCTGTAGTTGAAAAGCCAGGGAATTTCCCAAGGTTCTCAAAACCTTTCTCAAAAAAAAAAAAAAAAAAGAAAGCCAAGTTGCTCTATATTCCTCTTTAAACAAATAAGGTTAGCTACCCTTTTGCCATTCACAATTCAACATTCACACTAAATTAATTTTTCCAAAAGTAATTCAAATAAAAGCTTTGCTGCTGCTACCCTTTTCAGAGCTACAAGATTGAATAAGGCATCTGAATAAAATTGTGTATTACAGCCTTCTTTAATATTTAAGCATGACATTCATTGATTTGTTTCTTGTTTTCTGCAAACCTTGACAACATGATAAAATAAATCATAAGAAGAAAATATAGTGGTAACATCTTTTATGGACTTCACATAGTCATCAATCTCAAGCTGTGAGTGAATTATCAGTGCAGCAAAAAGATCTATGTTTTAAGAGCTCCAATAGCAGAGCAGCTAGAGGTTTTTCACAAGCAAACTCAAGGCGAGTGACTGATAAGCATCATTATTGTTTTCTGAGAGTCTAGTTTATAGTGTGTTGTGGAGGTGTTGGCATATATGTTTCAGAAGGAAAGGTTTGATCAATTCTAAGTAGACATCTACTAACATATAAAAAATATAACAAGGGTTCC
>NW_010404168.1:1108-5675 GCF_000710305.1 Buceros rhinoceros silvestris | reverse complement strand
TGAGCAGTATTAAAGTACCTATTGCACCATGTCAGCATGACAGGCCCCATGTTGTGTTTTTGATTATATTTAATATAGAATTAACCTTTCTTAATGTAACATATTGTGCAGGCAATGCGAGCGAAAAATATTTATTTTGACCAAAGCAAATATCATCCTTATTTAGGTTTTAAGAAATAACTTCTTTATTTTCAATTTATGAAACTTCCCGTCATAAAGTCGTCGGAGCCCCGAACTGGCAGGAAGGAATAAAAGCTTGTAGCTTGTGAGCCGTGGAGAGAGGAAGCCATTTGGGGGATCGGGAGCAGCCTGGAACCACAACAGGGGGGCAGCGAACAGGGAAGGGATGATTGTGGGTAACACCACTCCATAGACCGGGAATTCAGCAGAATTCCCATCGTCAATACCAGAAACCGGTGGTTTCAGAGGTCAGCGCAGAGATGGGAACCACGTACCCAGAAAGCGGGATCCTTTCTTGCACACGAAATAATAGGACGGAGGGGATGGTCTGGAATAGTCAGAGGCTGCGAAGAGAAATGTGGAAATAGCGAATTAATTCAACGGGATAAGGCAGCTCACTTGCAGGAGCTGACACTGCTGCATAATGAGGTTATGTAAAGGTATCATCGTTTTGCTGTGAAAAATGCCACTCCTGGAAGTAACTCTTTCAACAGACTTACAAATGTTTTATATCTGGTAAATGGGCTAATGAAAGCTTTAGGTTTAGAAAGCAGTAGCCTAGGGATTGTAAGAGTAAATATTAAGATGTTTTCTGACAAGCTGAATATATGTGGTTTCCCACAAAATCCCACAGTGCTTTGCACTCCATAAATATCACTCCTCTTCCCTCACAACTTTTACTATATGAAATATGATGCCGCGGTCCACTAAAACATAGCTGTACTTTCATTGGGCTTGAATCTCCGGCACACATTTATTTACATAGGTTGAACACTATTCATCACCCTCGTAATTAATGCAGTCAGTCGTGAGGGTGTGAAGTATTTCCTTTGCCATCCCGTGGTGAAGCAGGACACTGTGCTTCTCACTGAAATGACCACTGCAATCTCCTCAAGTAAAAGAAAAAACCCACCTTTTAGGGGCCTTAGTGTTTTCGCGTTGATCAAAGGTAGATAAATGCATTGGGTCAAACCTTCAAACAATTTTGCAGGGCAATATAAGAGATAGTTGGTGGCCAGTGGCCTGCCAGCTACAGTCAGGCAGGGATGCTCTGAACTCTTTTATTCCAGGGTGACATTACTGTTGGCTTTAGGGCTCTCGCTGGGCGATGCCATGGGCTGGAAGAGGAGACGCGTTGACTTTCTCAATGCGATTCAAGGCTCGAGAAGAATCGGAAGAAAGGAAGGATTACTCACACCCATTTTCTTCTTTTATCAAGGGAGCTGCCTAAAAGTTAAGCTTGAAGCAGTGCTCTGGTGAGGCCTCCTAAGGTTATCAGAGCAAGGCCTGCTCAGTAGCAAAATGCAGAATCTCCAGTGACATCCCAGCTCTGCAAAATGCTTAACTTGGTAAGTGGGGAGATTTTCTTGTAAATTCAATTTTTCTTGTAATTCAATACTGCACCAGAGGTCTCACTTGATGGAAAAGAGCCTCTGTGCTCCTGGAGTGTTTTACAAATATGTAAATATTATACCTAAGCTACCCCTGTTAATTAAATATGGCACTTGACGCAAGCATATTGTTTCCAATCTCAATGTTCTGGCTTAAATCCATCATCAGTAATTACGTTCTGTCCTTTTAAATTCTTTGCTGCTTTAATTAGCTAAATTATTCTACTTTGCTTCCTGTCCCAAACTTCCACACAGTGCTGGTGACCTGTCTCCGTGCCTCCTGTGTTTTCTCTCCTTGTAGAAGTGGTGGCATCATCTGTGGGGACAAGGTGACTCCGCCAGTGATGCCATGACTCCCGAATCCCATTGCTGGGTTATCACAGTTTACTGAACATACATTTACATATGTTTTATGTACGTTTTCCAAACCAATTTTATATCATCTGTGTTTTCCTCAAATTCAGAAATTTGTAACAATCGTCATTCATAGTGTTAAACCTGGAAAATACTCTGTTCCCAGCTCTCATCGTTTCTACTCTAGATGAAGGAACTAGTGACCTTACAGAAGTAAGCAGAAAGATCATTGAAACCATCAGACTATGCAAAAGAAACATAAGAAATTAATACCTGTTAAATCCAAAGATGTTTAACCACAAGAGCACATTCGAGGCACTGAACAGTTCGGGAGATCCAGGTCTGCTAACCTACGAGCTCAACACTATTAACTTCCAGTTTCTTGGAAATTAAATTAAAATGGGTCAGCCATCTCAGTCCCAGTTTTAGGAACATGTAACAGCACCACGGATGAGAGAAACTCAGTTCAAATCCAAGAAAGGTCCAACTATTAATGAAGATAAAGCAGGGACAAGGTAGGGAGTGAGCTGCAGTTTAATATACTTATCGTATGAATATTTCTATAAAATCTGTTCAAGTTTTTTAGTAAAACATAGTATTGAATAAAAATGGAATATTTAATTTCCAGAGCAGATTTTAGCAACCAAGATTCTATTAAAATTATACTGGAGAAAAAAATTAAAGATATATATCTTGCTAATAAAAATGCACTTTTGTGATAGATGTTGCAGAAGCAGAACGTCCTGTAAATTAGGTCACTCTTACAGTAAACCACCTTCTGAGCTCCTTTGTGAGAATTACGTAGGAAACAGGTTTTCTTTTCAAATCTTAATATAAAACTTGGAAAAAGAACAAGTATTCTACCTAATTCACATTCATAAAAAAATCATAATGTAGCATCAATATTCACTTAATAAAGAGACCATTTAGCCTGCTGGTCTACTGCTCTTTTGTTTGCCAGGGTCGATTTTTTTTTTATTATTATTTTAAATCGCATGGAAGAGTCGGCGCAGCAACATCTGTGACTTGTCAGTCATTTAATTAACCAAAGAAAAGCCGGCTATTCATTTCATTTCTGTATATGTTAATGCTAAAAACTAATAGAAAACAGCTAGTAAATTGTCCTCTGCATATATTGGACACAGCAACAATTACTCTGGCAGAGAAGATATAATAAAAGAGGAAATTTTAATAGTATTCTTATTCTATTTATTCTCAGGGGCTTCTGTTTCAAGGTACTGTAGAAATTAACAATTATTTCTTTTCATTGTTTTTGATGATCTTTTTCTATTACGGCCCTATCCAACTTAAAAGCAAATATAATTTGAACTTTCGGTTTTGTATTAAATTCTGTGGCATCTTGAGATTTACTTTCTGGTTGGTTACAGGGAGGTCCTGAGAAGGCTCAGAAAAATAAGCGGAAGCCGTTTCTTCCTGCCGTTCAGATAGCTGGTTAAGGCAAGTCAGTTATTAGTACAATCAAGGTAACTCAGCTTAAACCTAAAACTTTCACAGAATAAACTAATTTGCTTCTCCAGTATTCATTTTATTGACAAATATGTCTTTCCCATATTTTCTGAGTGTCTGTCATATGATATGTCTAAATACTTGCTATTGCTCTGCTATATAAAGCAATTAACTGACTTTATACAGCAAATTGTCAGAGGATTTCCCCAGAAAGCTTGGGGAAATCTAACATACGGAACTATTCTCCAACTTATTGACAGGCTACGATGGTGGGAAAAGTAGGACATCAATAAACAGCTTGAGCTGGAAAACTGGAATCTGATTATAAGTGTTGGGAGCTGGAGACCAGAGTCTCAATTAAAATACATGGCATAGCTTTATTTTAAAAAGGAGAGGTGAGATATTTTAACGGTGGAAAAACGAGGGTTAGCAAAGTGTAGCCATGCAGCAATGCGGAGTTTGACATCCAAAGTGTCCCACGGGCCTATTCAAACTGGGTCCAGGTTCAGATCCTCAACCCAGACCGTTCCTCTGGTCCGGGCATCTTCAAGCCAGCACAGGGGAAGGATTTTTAGGCTTTTCTGTAGGTAGTGATCTCACCTCTCTTTCACGGGCACGTCAGAGCGACGGCGTGAGCGGAAAGCTGGAGCACAGGCTGAAGTAAAACAGCTCAGGACTGGCCCTGGATGGAGTTCCGCCCCGTAAGGACAGACCTTCTACTTACCTCAGAGTCCAAATTCCCTAAAACAGCAGGTTTTGAGATTGCGGTTGAAGAAGAACAATCAAAGCCTGACCATCTAGGCCAGTAGATACTGATTAGGATTGAAATAACCTGCCTAAGAAAGTAGATGAAACAGTTCAGGAAGTTGTGGATCACTCAAAGGAATCCACAAAAAGAGCCTGAAAACCCCCTGATATATGAATAGTTTATCAGAATCCTAAAAAAACCCCAGCAGTAACAGGCTGAAAACAAAGAAAATCACAGACTCTACCAGATCAACCAGAAAAAGAAGGAAAAATTTAGAAAAATGAAAGAGATGTAAGATGTTTCACTAAGTTGTTTATTTTTCAATAAAGTGGAGGAAAATGTCCCTCCTGAAGTTTAGCTGCACTCTTTTGTTACAAAAACACCTTGTGCTGTGACACCAGTGGTACCTCACCACCGTCCCGGGAGG
>NW_010404168.1:0-931 GCF_000710305.1 Buceros rhinoceros silvestris | reverse complement strand
TGAACCTTGCTGGCTTGAACTGGTTTATTAACAAACTCTCCACCTACACATGGTCCTTATGCCTGTGGAACTTTACTTTTTTGACAACTTTTGCTTCTCTTTCCTTTTGTCACCGCTGATTTTTAAGCTCATTTATATCTTATTTTCGTCTGGCAGCTTTTTTGTTGAGTTTTGTGTTTAATTTTACATCCCATCATCAGGAAAGGAGCAGTCGGGGCTTGATCTTGGTGTAATACACAAATAAAAAGGGGAAAAGGGGAGGAGGAAATAGCAGAATGATCTGCAGGTCTTCCTTTGCAAGCACAGCTCTGTGGTGAAATGCATTTGTACATGTCAAAAGCCTGGTGGCACCTTCAACGTGTTGTTAATATTCTGGTTATCATGCAAGAAGTCATTGATGAACAAGTTTAAGCAGTGTGCAAACAACGCTACCTGCTGAGAAGTGTTAAGGTACCCATCATACCATGTCAACTTGACAGGCCTCATGTTGTGTTTCTGATTATATTTAGTCATATAAAATTAACTTTTCCTAATGTAACATGTTGGGTAGGCAACGTGGACAAAACAATATTTATTTAGGCTAAAACCTATTTGTATTCAGATTTACTAATGAGAATCACAATATGATCAAAATCCCCGACTCATTTAACGCATTTATGGAGTGGCAGGGCTGGAGTGCCTCAAGCCTTAATCCATGTAATAGGTGATAAAGCAGGAGGGTTTTGCTGATAGTCGTGTTGTCCAGCAGTGCCGGCTCCGGGCTCCGCACAGCTCCCGCCTGTCCACGGCAAGACCGAATGTCTCTGACTTGCTCGGTGCAGTGCTCACTTCCACGTGGATTTTTTAGAGCTGTTTAGAGCATTTTGGGGGAAATGATAAAGGCTGTTGTCTCCACACTTTTATTTTTTATTTTATTTTATTTTAATTTTTT